>NC_073269.2:37087500-37287500 GCF_029289425.2 Pan paniscus
CTGCTGCCATCCAGACTTGGTAGAAGAGTCCTCCACAAACTCTAGTATATTCTTAATTTTTATTTATGAATTCTTCATTACATTAACCCAAGAACCTTCCTAATGGATTACTAATAAGTAGCTCTTGGTAACATGTGAATCTAAAAGTGGTTGTAATTCACCTGTAATTCACCAGCCCAGGACAGGATTCATCCCCTCTTGTGGATAGTGGTGGCCTTAGGGCAAAAGTAACAATTACCGAAAAGAAAGTATAAACTAAGGGTTATAGGAGTTTGGAGGAAAGAGGATACTTTTGGCTGGGTGGAAGATGGGGGGCAGGGGACAACAGGGATAATAGCTTAGGGGAAGGGCCCTCCAGGAAAACAGACCCCCAGGAGCAAAGTCTTGGGGTGAGAAATGAACAAGGTGAGAATGAGTGACCCTGAGTGGCTGGAGAGGGGTGTGTACAAGAGGAAATCATGGGCTGGAGGACTGGTCATCATCTAATGGATGATGCTCTGTCTATGGAAATCCAGCCAGGCACAGAGGCTCATGCCTAAAACCTCAGCACTCTGGGAGGCCAAGGTGGGAGGATGGCTTGAGGCCAAGAGTTCAAGATCAGCCTGGGCAACATAGCCAGACACTGTCTCTACAGAAAATAAATGAATAAATAAATACAATTAGCCAGACATGGTCATGCATGCCTGTGGTTTTAGCTACTCAGGAGGCTGAGGCAGGAGAATCACTTGAGCCGGGGAGGTCAAGGCTGCAGTGAGCCATGATTGTACGACTGCACTCCAGCTTGGGCAACAGAGCGAGACCTTGTCTCAAAAAGAAAAAAAAAAAAAAAAAGAAGAAGAAGAAAGAAAGAAAAGAAAAGGAAAACACAAAATAGAAATCCAACTAAGTGGTATATTTGCAACATAAACTCTTCTGATTCTGACGCCAGGAGCCATGTTCATGCAGAAAGCTTTGCTTAGTTACTGCCGCACCCCAAGGATAACCTGGGCACAACTGCAAGTGGACATGCACAGTCCAGAGATACGGTGAAGACTTAGTTTCCCAAAGTGATAGACTTTCCTGTCCAGAAAACCTGCAGCAAGATCCCAGTATAAGGATCGATAGGGACTATAGCTTAGGAAAACCTCTTTAAGGAATATAAGGACTTTAAAATCTCATTAAAAGGATTACACCTTAGGAAACCCCACCCCCTAACTCAGGGCCCAGGGGAACTTCTTGGAAAGAGTTTTGTAGAAACAATTACTTTGGGGGCTTCAGCTCCTCCCAGTCACACAGCAGATTAGGGGTGGACACAGAGTTGGAAAAGAGAAAAATCAAATAAATGAGTGGGAATTAGAGGGTTTTTTTTTTCTTTTTTTTTTTTTTTTGACATGGAGTTTCGCTCTTGTTGCCCAGGCTGGAGTGCAATGGCGCCATCTCGACTCACTGCAACCTCCACCTCCCGGTTCAACTGATTCTCCTGCCTGGGGCTCCCAAATAGCTGGGATTATGGGCATGTGCCACCACGCCCGGATAATTTTGTGTATTTTTAGTAGAGATGGGGTTTCACCCTATTAGCCAGGATGGTCTCGATCTCCCGACCTCAGGTGATCCCCCCGCCTTGGCCTCCCAAAATGTAGAGCTCTTCTTTAAAGTCTTGTTCAATATATTGAAATTTTTCCTGTATCAAACCAGGAACCTTGGAATAAAGAACTCTGAGTTGAATCCAGTCTCTACCAAGTACTGGCTGCATACAGTTGGGAAAGATAGCAACACCATCGGTACTTTGTTCTCTTTCCTACAAAATGGGAGGGATGGCAACCACCCTATAGGGTTCCAGAGAAAAGCAAAGGGACTAAGGGGTGGGGAAGTCTTCAGTACACTCAAAGCCTAATGCAAATGATGGGTGTGCTCATGCCTATGTCAGTACACCTCTCAACAAAGAGAAAGAAGAATGCCCCAGGGCCTTTTAAGCACACACTGGATCCTTGTCCTGGACTTACAGAACAAGGCAGGGTAGAGGTAAGACCTGAAACCACAGTCCCCATTATGAGCTCGCCTCCTAAGGACATGCTGTTGCTTCCCCAGAATACACAAAGACACAGCTGACTTATGATGCCTTGATTTATTTTTAAAATTTATTTCTATTTTATTAATTTTTATTGTATTTTGAGATAAGGTCTGACTCTGTTGCCCAGGCTGGAGTGTAGTTGTGTGATCATGGCTCAATGTAGCCTCTACCTCTTAGGCTCAAGAGATCTTTCTACCTCAGCCACATGACTTGCTGAGACCACAGGCATGAACCACCATGGCTGGGTAATTTTAATTTTTTTTTTTTTAATTTTTGTGGAGACAGTCTCTACCAAGTACTGGTTGCATACATTTGGGAAAGATACCAGGGTCTGGCTATGTTGCTGGTCTTGAACTCCTGGCCTCAAGCAATCCTTCCACCTCAGCCTCCCAAAGTCCTGCAATGACAGGCACTGGCCTAGTTATTTATGTATTTATTTATTTTTTTTTTTTAAGAGAAAGGCCACAGTCAGAAGGGCGGTGTTTTCAACCTTATTAAAAAGCAGGCAAGGGACATGAACAGACACTTTTCAAAAGAAGACATACATGTGGCCAGCAATCATATGAAAAAAAAAAAAGCTAAGCATCACTAATCATTAGAGAAATGCAAATCAAAACCACAATGAGATACCACCTCACACCAGTCAGAATGGCTATTATTAAAAAGTCAAAAAATAACAGATGCTGGAGAGGCTGTGGAGAAACAGGAACATTTACACACTGTTGGTGGGGTGTAAATTAATTAAACTATTGTGGAAAGCACTGTGGTGATTCCTCAAAGACCTAAAAACAACTATCATTTGGTCCAGCAATCCCATTGCTGGGTATATACCCCAAAGAATATAAATCATTCTGTTATAAAGACACATGCACACAAATGTACACTGCAGCACTTTTCACAACAGCAAAGAAACAGAATCAACCTAAGTGTCAATCAATGGAAGACTGGATAAAGAAAATATGGTGCTTATATGCCGTGGAATACTATGTAGCCATAAAAAAGAAGATCACATCCTTTGCAGGAATATGGATGGAACTGGAGGCCATTATCCTTAGCTAAGTAACACAGGAACAGAAAACCAAATACTACATGTTCTCACTTATAAGAGGGAGCTAAGTGATGAGAACATATGGACACATAGAGGGGAACAACACACACTGAAGCCTATCAGAGGGTGGAGGGTGGGAGGAGGGAGAGGATCAGAAAAAATAACTAGTGGGTACTAGACTGAATAATCTGGGTGACGGGGCTGGGTGAGGTGGCTCACACCTGTAATCCCAGCACTTTGGGAGGCCAGGGCAGGCAGATCACCTGAGGTCAGGAGTTCATGACCAGCCTGGCCAAAACAGTGAGACTCCATCTCTACTAAAAATATAAAAATTAGCTGGATGTGGTGGCACATGCCTGTAATCCCAGCTACTTATGAGGTTGAGGCAGGAGAATTGCTTGAACCCGGGAGCTAGAGGTTGCAGTGAGCCAAGATGGTGCCACTGCACTTCAGCCTGGGCCACAGAGCTAGACTCTGTCTCTAAATAAATAAATAAATAAATAAATAAATAAAACAATCTAGGTGATGGAATAAGATGTACAACAAACCCCCATGACACGATTTACCTATGTAACAAACCTGCACTTGTACCCTTGAACTTAAAAAAAAAAGTTAAATAGAAAATAAATAAATAAAGTAAAATCTAATGGAAAATTGGAAAAAAAAGAAAGAGCAGTGTTTTCAACAACACTCCCCCATGTTATCACACTGAGCATTGTTTCCAAATTGATTATGTTCTTTAATCAAACACCACACTAGCGTTCTTAAAAGCACTGAGAACAAAGCACTAAAGAGTTCTCTGCCACAGTTTGGCTTTTCTTTCAGTGTCTAATCAAATCTCACATATTTCCTACTGTCTCCCTAGAGGAGTTCTGGGCACTTTTCTTTATATTCTCATCACATAACCCACCCCAAGAGACAGGAAGGGAGAAAGGAGGATGGAAGAAACGAAGGGAGAGAGGAAGGGAGGAAACAGGATAAAGAAATGCAGATGGGAGAAGGTTAGAATGAAGGAGCCAGCATCACTGGACTGAATGTCCTTGCATCCCTGATCTGTTCAGTGGGACACAGGCAGCCAGGGAGGCAGCCCAGGAGCCTCAGAGACCGCTGGTAGTGGTGTCCTCCTCAGCACTTCTTCCCTGCCTCCCGCACACCTGAGGGTCAGGCCCTTGCATCTAATTGGACAGCTGGGTTGGTGAACGTGGCCTGTTCTGCCAGCCGCCTCGTCGGCCACAGTGACAGCTGTATCACTTCCCTGATGTGAGTGGGCGCTGAGAAGCGTTGACACATGATCAACTTCCCTCTAATATCCTTCAACCAACCTGACAGTTGTCCGGCAGGGGCTAGTCAGCTCGCCTGCCAGCCCTCACCGAGGCATTGTGGGACAGCTTCCTAAGGAAAACAGTCAGGAGAGACTTCAAATGAGGCTTTTGTTTTCCCCTAGTGTGCTAACTGGGGAATTGATTCAAATCCTGAGGGCGATGGCTATGATAGGGGCTGCTACATAGGACCTGGAGGAATGTAGGTAACAGCAAATGATAGCATTTGAGAGGGCCACTCCATCTTGCTCTAAGACTAGCTGGGTGGTCTCGTCGATGCAGGAAGTGGTTCAGAGGAAGACTTCTATCAGGGATTTGCAGTTCCATAGCAACACACACTTTTTTTTTTTCTATTCTCACATATCTTTCCATCATGTAGTTTAAGGTGGAAGAAACACTCTCTCATACCAGGAAAAGTTTGGAAGCCTCAAAGTTGTAAGCAGAAACGTCTCTGTCTTTCTCGATGACAGCCACAGTCTGATGGCTCTATCCTGCTGAGCATCTTGTCATCACCCCTGCCAAGTCTCTTAGCCAGGGGGCCCCTCTCTCTCGCTCACCCACTAGCAGGAAGGACAAGGCTAAGTGGGGATCCAGGAAGCATGGGTTCACTTAAGGCTCTGTCGCTATGCTAAGTGAGGCCAGAGACATCTTGCAGCATTGATGAAGAATCTGGCATCCAGTGACTTTGTCATTCTTTCCTCTGGTTCTGACATTCTCCAGATGTCCATGAGCAGGAGACGAGGACAGCAGCAAACTCCAGCTTAACATAAGATGGAGAGGCTGTTGGGATTTCTGAGGGACCAGAGATCTTTTGGCTGCAACTCAGAGGAGGGTAAGAAAGGAGGGCTGTTACTACCGGGATGTTGGGGTGGCTCAAGGAACACATTCGCCAGAATGCAGCTGGGCTTCAAGCTGGGCCTCTTTCACTCAGTTTCACGTTTAAGGTTCTCAAGAAAGCACATGATTGGCTCAGTTTGATTATGGGTCCTTTGCTGAGCCAATAAACTGTGGCCAGGGAATGTGTCATGTGGACAAACATGGCTGCTTCTTGGGAAGCAGGTAGATGGTGGGTGGTGAGAGGCGTTCCCAGAAGCACAAAGTACTGTGCTGAGGAAGCCATGGCTGACCCATGCTGGATGGCTCCTATGCCCAAGGAGGCTCTGTAAGAAAGTTCACTGATGTCAGATCAAATATGGAATTTGATCTATGTAAGATTTGGTTTAAGGTTGTGATTGTGGTTAGAATGTCATTTTGCTCAGCCTGTGAGACATAATTCAGAAACATTACCCTCCAAAGAAGCCAGTGAGATCACTAAAAATTCAGCTGGCACCCCTGAAGAAAGAGCAGAAATGACTCTTTGGGGATCATTAAGCAAACCTGTCTCCAAACCAGCTGGGGCGAACTCAGAAGGCAAGAAGCCAAGTTCATTCTCCCTGTGGTCCTTGCCTGTTTTCCATCCTGTCTTCTGTTCTCCAAGTGGGCCCATGGAGTGAGCTGGCTTCCAGCCCCATGAGTTCCCGCAAATTGAGTAGAAGCCAGCCCTGTGGTCAATGGCTGTGGCAAGAGGCCTCTGGAGGCTTCCATGACATGCTAAAAAAAGGCTGGCTTAGTTAGCAAACATGACCCTGGGGAGAGGACTTGTGGATTTGGGATCTCACCCTGGCTGCTCCAGTGCAGAGAGGAACTCATGGAGAGGCCGGCAGAAGAAGTGAGCAGAGCTAATGTTCAATTACATGCAGGCAAGCTGTGATCAATGTGCAGAGAAGAGGCCAGGGGACCAGGCTGGGAGAGCTGCCACCCGCACCTGTGAAGGAATGGTCAGGAACCCTCCCACCCTGGGATGCATTCCTGGCTTTTACCAGTTATTCAGGTTCTAAAGAAGTCACCCTTGAGAACTGTTTGTGACCACTTCAAAATTACAAGCTTCCCACAAAAGTCTGATTTATGAACAATCTGTTAGATATTTGATTCAGAACACCTTTTTGGAATTAATTAATCTATCTGAAGGGGGGGAAAAAGGTGTTTTCTTTTTAAATGTCAAGTTTCTGTCGTGGCCATTTTCTATGCAGAAGAAAGAATCTTTTGATTAAAGTCAGAACTTCTCCCAGTTGGGGTTACCCAGCACCCAAGGAAGGGCATTCAATCCAAGCTCTTCTGATGACATACTTGGGCTTGGCATGTGCCTAATTACCAGACACAGGTCCTTTCATTTCTGTCTGAGTTCTGGCGTGGCTGAAGAACATTAAAACACTGCTCAGAGTGTGCCTTCATCCTTTCTGTGATGGGGTGGCCACCAACCAGCCCGCCAGCACAGGACTTTGGGATGGCACATGGCAGCTTGCATTCGTCTCCATGACACACTGTTGGGCACTGTCAGGGGATCAGACTGGTAGCTGTGCAGGAGGCTGCTTGCTCCGATAATTAATTTCCCCTCCAGCCAGCCCCTTCTACCAGTTGTACTACCCAGAACTCTGCCCTAGCTTTGTTTGCCTGCAGCTCTCCCTACCATCCCACCTGCCTTCTCCAGCCTCCCCGCTCCACCCTGGCCTATCCTCCCCCCAATTCCCTGGACGCCAGCCTCCAGCCCTGGCATGTCTCCTGTCAGTCACCCTCTGAGGCCCAGGCTTCTCTTCACTTTCCTGACCCTACACCGGCAGACATTTCCTGGTGACAGCTTTGTGATTCCTCTCCACATCTCCATTGTGATGTCCTGAAAACACGGGGCTCTAAAGAGGCCTCCAGGCAGACAGCAGGAACCGAGAATCAAGCCCAGGCCCCTTGTCATTCAGTCCAATTCTGCTGGCCACTGGCAGCCCCTGGTTTGAAGTTGGAGGTTACAGCGACTGCTATTCCTCTCTCCTCTTCTCCCTCTCTCCTCCACATCCACACTACACAGAACAGGTCTCCTTGTTTATCAGCTTGAATTGGGAATGTGCATGGCACATGCCTTATCTTTATTATACATGATAACACATTTTCCAAGATAGATGATCCGCTCTTAGTCACCTCAATACGCACCTGCTACAAACTCCCAGGCTCAGATTCAATAAACATTTCCTGGGCACTGAGTAAGTTCCTTGATTCAGAGGCAGTGACCACCATGCGGTGCTTCAGAACAAAGGCACCAGCCACAAAGACCCAATTCAAATCTCAGCTTTACCACTTCCTAGCCGGATGACCTTGGGCAAGTAACTTCATCTCTTAGTGTGGTGCCTGGTCTGTAAAACAGCAATAATACCCCCTAGGCTTTCTGTAAGTGTGAAATGAGCAAATTCACAAAGCATTTCAATTAGGGCCTGGCCCATTGCAACTGCTGCCTAAGCAGCTATTATTATTTCCAATAGGTACCATGATATCTGTTTTCTCATTATTATGAGAATCTTGTAAATTATATACTACTGTCTGCATTTGGTTTATAAAGACACCGAGGATGGAGAAGTTCAGATATTTTGCTCAAATGTGCAGTGTTAATTAGCATCAATACCAGGGCTTGAACCTGGGTCTGGGGAGAACCTGGCCAGCTCTCTTTACTCTGGCCATGAAGTGCTGGGTACTTTGCAGGTGCATATGTGCTTCTTCAATATCTGTCAAATGTTGTGTAATCGTCTGTTTTCATTCATATTCACAACTCTGTGGACATAGAGTGGTTAGCCATTCAGGAAAGAGTGAGGGTGTTCTGACCTGGGGACATCAGGCTTGGTTCCCGGGCACTGGCCTTCCCTGGAAAGACCTTCTGGGAAAACTGAAGGCTAGAAAGAAGCTTCCCCATTCAAGAAGGAAAATCCTGCAATAAGTAGCCCTGGAGCTTGCATTCCTTTTAAGAAGGGGTGAAGAATCATATGAGGCACAGCACGCAGGAGTGTGGGGTGGGAAGATGGAGGTAGCAATGCCCCAGCTGGCCAGCACAAGAGGCATTTATGAAAATCAATCCAGGCCAGGCATGGTGGCTTACCCTGTAATCCCAGCGCTTTGGGAGGCCAAGGTGGGGAGATGTCTTGAGGCCAGGAGTTCAGGACCAGCCTGGGCAACATAGCAAGCCTCTGTCTATACAAAAAATAAAACAAAATTAGTTGAGTGTGGTGGTGCACACCTGTGGTCCCAGCTACTCAGGAGGCTGAGGCAGGAGGATTGCTTGAACCCAGGAGTTCAAGTCTGCAATGAACCGTGATCACACCATTGCACTTCAGCCTGGGTGACAGTGCAAGACCCTGTCTCAACAGCAACAACAAAAATCAATCCACAAATACACATTCGAAACTTTTCCTCTTCTCTCCCGAACCATGGCCACCAACTAGCTCAAGCCTCTAGCATCTGTCTAGAGTGTGCTCACTTCCTTACTTGCTTGCGGCGTCCGGGCCTCTCTGCCCAAGGGCAGCCAGGATGAATTCTAGAAAATGCAAATCCAGGCCAGGCATGGTGGCTCACACCTGTAATCCCAGCACTTTGGGAGGCCGAGGTGGGCAGATCACGAGGTCAGGAGATCGAGACCAGCCTGGCCAACATGGTGAAACCTCGTCTCTACTAAAAACACAAAAATTAGCTGGGTGTGGTGGCACATGCCCATAATCCCAGCTACTCAGGAGGCTGAGGCATGAGAATTGCTTGAACCTAGGAGGCAGAGGTTGCAGTGAGCTGAGATCGCGCCACTGCACTCTAGCCTGGTGACAGAGTGAGATTCTGTCTCAAAAAAAAAAAAAAAAGGAAAAGAAAAGAAAATGCAAATCCACTCGTGTCTTGCTCCCCAGCCCGGCCCTCCAGTGTATTCCCATTGGCTCATAGTGAATCCCACCGCTTTGCTCAGTCTCACCCAGCTCTCCATTTCTTGCCCCGTCATGCTCTCCTGGTCTCTGGGCTGCAGCTGTGGGCTTCCTGCTGGACCTGACACCTGCTCCATGCCCCTCTCTTGCAGCCTTTGCACCTGCTCTTCTCTCTGCCTGGAGTACCCCTTATCCCCAAACCCCCAAGGTGGCCCTTTTCTCCACTGTGGGTTGCAGAGTACATAGCACTTGCTTAAAAACATCCCTCCGGCCACCTCATTCTAAAGAGCCTTCAAGTCCCCTCTCCCTACCACATTCCTGCCTCACTGGCATTGTCGCATTTGTATCAATAGTTGAAACTGTCTTTAGAAAAAAAAACTACTTACATGAGCTCCTTGCAGGCCAGAACTTGGGATTTCTTGTCTATTTCTGGCACTCAGCACCAGAATGGGTGAAGGTGCTCCATAAACACTTGTGGATGAATGAATGAAATTTCAACCCAGGCTTTATGTGCCCAGTGCTTGACTGTGTTTTATGGGGGACAGAAATACAATTGTGTCTCAAATCCTGCCCCCAGAGAGCTTCTGGTTCTGAGCAGATGTATTCACCAGGGAGTGAATACTTCAGGACAGGGAGTCAAACATGCATGTCAAGAAGTCCTAGAGGGCAGAATGAGGGGGGAGTGGAATTCCTGGGAATGTCTTGGGGAGTGGGCTGCAGATGGGTTTAAAGAATAACTGGGCTGGGCACAGTGGCTCATGTCTGTAATCCCAGCGCTTTGGGAGTCTGAGGCAGGCAGATACTTGACATCAGGAGTTCGAGACCAGCTTGATGAAGCCCTATCTTTACTAAATAAATAAATGAATAATAAAAAATAAAATTACCCAGGCATGGTGAAACACGACTATAGTCCCAGCTATTCAGGAGACTGAAGCATAAGAATTGCTTGAGCTCTGAGGTTGCAGTGAGCCAAGATCTCACCACTGCACTCCAGCCTGGGTGATAAAGCCAGACTACTTCTGAAAAAAAAAAAGAATGATGGCACTGAGAGACAAAGGGAGGAACAGGTTAGGCTTCCCAGCAGGAGAATGACCACAGCAAAGGCCTGGGTAGGGGTGGCGGGGGCCAAAGAGAGGACATCGTAGAGATTGCCTTTGAATAGAGGAGGCAGCTGTTCCATTGATGCTGAGCAAATGCTTTGCATATACTTTCTAGTTTCTCCTGCTGTTTCCCTGAGTTAGTTCCATCAACCTGTGATGGAATGCACAATATCTTGATGTCATTCTTTTTTTTTTTTTTTTTTTTTAGAGTAGAGTCTTGCTGTGTCACCCAGGCTAGAGTGCAGTGGCACCATCATTGCTTACTGCAGGCTCAACCTCTTGGGCTCAAGTGATCCTCCCACCTCACCGTCCCGAGTAGCTGGGACTACAGGTGCACAACTATGCCCAGCTAATTTGTGTATTTTTAGTAGATATGGGGTCTCACTGTGTTGCCCAGGCTGGACCTCATGGCCTCAAGCAATCCTCCCATTTTGGCCTCCCAAAGTGCTGGCATTACAGGCATAAGCCGCCACACCAAGCTCCTGATTTTCATTCTTATATCTCTCAGAGATTTTTAGTGTCACTTGCCAGAGGGCACCAGGGCCAGAGTCCAATGCCCAGTACTCAATGGTGAACATTTTTGCTGTGCCAAGAGAGAACCACTCGATTAGAGGTGGCTACTGCAGGCTTTGGAAGTTTTCTATGGTGGGAACCAACAATCCATGATCCCCCATGGTCCAATGCATGCAGCCTTGGCTTCTCTTCCCTGGACCTGGGAAGCCTGCAGATGCTGGAAGCAGCCCAGCTGTGGCCCCTCCACTGTCCTTGCCCCTTATGTGTGGGTGTGGAAAGAACTCTCATTCAGAGACATGGTGATTTTGGGATGGAGACATTGCTTCCTCCAACCAGACTGCTTCCTTCAGTTTCCACTGCCTGGGCTCATGCATCAGTAAGTTCTCCGACTAGAAAGTTTATTTGCAAAAAGCCATGGCCATTTGCTCACAAAGCTGTGCCCACTTTTGTCTGTGTCTTTTGCCCGTTTTTTTTTTTTTTTTTTTTTTTTGCCAAATGTAGGGTTTAAAATAAAATTCCCGTGTTACTTCCCTGTAACTGTCATAACAAATTCCATGCACTTGGTGGCTAGAGACAACATAAATGTGTTCTCCCACAGGTTTGGGAACTGGAAGTCAGAAATCAGGAGTTCGAGACCAGCCTGGTGAAGCCCCATCTTTACCAAAAAAAAAAAAAGAAAGAAAATACCAAAAATGAGCCAATGTCTACAGGGCTTCGCTCCCTCTAGAGGCTTCAGGGGAGGACCCTTCCTTGACTCTTCCAGCTCCTGGTGGCTTCCATGTTCCCTGGCTTGTGACTGCAGAGTTCCAACCTCTGCCTCCATCTTTGCCGGGCCTTCTCCTCTTCTCCCACGGAGGCAGAGAAGCGTGTCCTCTCCTCTTCAGTCTCTTACAGGGACACTTGTCATTGGATTTAGGATCCGCCTGGATATTCCAGAATGGTCTCATCTTGAGATCCTTAACTTTAAAGCACCTGCAAAGACTCTTTAACAAAGAAGTTACATTTGCAAGTTCTGGGACATGCTCATATCTTTTTGGAGGCCACTACTAAACCCCCTACAATTCTCTTTACATAATTTCCCAAAAGTGTTTCCCAAAAAGTTGCCAGCAGTAACCCAATTCCAGAAGTGAAAGCATGACCCTGGCCCATGGTAACAAACCCGCTTTCTACCAAGTTGATCACCACCTAACTGTTGATTCTAGCCCTTCTAATCTTTAGCCTGTGGTAGCAAGCCAGGTACAATTTGGCATTAAGATCTAAGAATGGCCAAAGTCTCTCATTGCACGCAATGCTACCCTGATGCAGTGGAAACTACACTAAACAAGCTCCATGGGATCCTTGGGCCTTCTCCCTTCTCCATGACTAATTGGCTGGGAGACTTTGGAAAATTTTCTCTGCTTCTCTGAACTTCAGTCTCCCTACCTATAAAATGAAGACTAGATTAGAACAGGGGTTGATATGCTATAGCTCTTTTTTTTTTGGAGATGGAGTCTCTCTCTGTCACCCAGGCTAGAGTGCAAATGGCACAATCTCGGCTCACTAGAACCTCCACCTCCCGGGTTCAAGTGATTCTCCTGCCTCAGCCTCCTGAGTAGCTGAGATTGCAGATGACTGCCACCACACCCGGCTAATTTTTGTATTTTTAATAGAGATGGGTTTTCACCATGTTGGCCAGGCTGGTCTTGAACTCCTGACCTCAGATGATCCACCTGCCTCGGCCTCCCAAAGTGCTGGGATTACAGGCGTGAGCCACTGTGCCTGGCCAGCCTGCTTTTTTAAATAAAGTTTTATTGGAACCCAGCCTTGTCCATTTATTTACAGATCGTGTATGGGGGCTGTCATGCTGCAAGAGCAAAGTGGTTGCAACGGAGACAGAATGACTCAGAAAATGGAAAATATTTGCTGGCTAGCCCTTTACAGAAAAAGCTTGCCACCCCCTAGACAAGTACAGAGCTCTGTAAAGGGCCCTTCTAGCTGAGTTATTTTGTGATACTATGGACCAGTTCCTCCTTTGAGCCCTGCCTAAAATCTGATGGTGGCCTGAGGAGTTGGCTATGGAGAGGGAGCAGGACTGAAAAAAAGGCTCCATCAGCCTCACAGTACCAGCATTGCCCCTCCCCGGACATCCTTGTGTACACCGTGCTTCCGCATTGTCTGCGCTCCCAGAATTTAGCTCCCCCAGATCTTCCACCCTGTTCTCCCCTTGGGGCTTGCGCCCTGCAACGGGCAGGAAATGCAGACAGCCAGGGGACTTGTGGGTCCCTTTAAGGCCTTGAGACCTGGGGAAATCCCCCGGTTCTCAGCCACCTAAGGACAACTCATCCTCCCATTCTAAGGGCCGAGTCATTCTCACTTTGCTTCTATCACTGTTCAGTTTCCAGCAAAATACACCCTTCCACAGTCAAACCTCTACCTCCTTCATTCTCCTCTCTTATTTGTTAAACAAATCCTGATCTGCCTTTTTAGGCTGCTCTTGAATTTTATGGCAACATATAATAAACATCTGACTGCTTTTATTTCTATTTAACTTTTATCTTGAATGTCTCTGCTGTTTCAAACCAAATATTTATAGCATCACACAGCCGCTGCAATTTCATTCCTCACCAATACTGTCACTCCCTCCTGCTTGCACTCACCAGCCCCTTAGAGAGGCCGGGAATGTTGGGGCGAATGGTCTCTTTTGCCCCCACAGCAGGGCTTCCAGACTGGATCTCTGAGTCACAGGACTCCCGGGAGAGCAGATGGCTTTCCTGGCAGCCTGGCCCTCAGCTCGGAGTCAGGCCATCTCTGGTGACTGAAGGGCTTTCTGTACTTGATGTCTTCACACATCGGTACTAGGCTGGGTCTGGCTGTGAGAAAGACCCTCGCATGCTCCATTAAGGAGCAAACCTGGGGAATTCGAGCACCTCTGTCTTCTCAAAGGCCTCTCTTTTTCTCAGTACCCTCGGGTTTGGCCCAAGGCCTCGGAGTGCGTCTCCTTGGTCCACCTGTGCTTGTCCCTGCTTTTCTGGCCCACCAAAAAGTGCTCCTGACAGCCCTAACCACCTACTCTTCACCAAGGCTCTCTGGTCCTGTGTGGTCCAAAAGGCCGACTGCAGATGCTCTTCTGAGTCCAGGGCCCTAAAGAAAGCAGTCCTACCTGGTGGGGGATGACACTCTGGACCTGGAGTCTGAAGACCTCGTTTTCTGTCTCTGAGCTTCAGTTTTCTCATCTATGAAATGGGAATCATAACACTCGCTTGATGTGACTCTCAGGGCTGCCCTAAGGATACTGAAAAACGGCAAATGACGGCGTGCTTTGTACACAGCGGGTCGTCCAAGGGGAGCCAGAGAGTGCCTCTTTCTGGCATGCCTGAGCCTCCGGAGCTGGAGAAGCCTCCTTTGGTCTCCTAGACTGCTTTTTCTCCTCCCATCTGTCTCAACCTGCACAAATGCTGCCAGGCTCTGCACATTGCTCTGTGTTGACGGATCCACCATATTAGCCTTGCCTGGCCCTTTCCTTCCTCCTTAGAAGACTCATGACTCCAGCTGAGCTTATGGGTGAACTCTTTTACAGCAGAAACTGCTTTGCCCTTCCTTCCCCATGGGCCTTGTACATGGTCAAGCCTGCATATTTCAGCTCTCTGGTCATCCAGAGGGAAGTCTCACATGAGTCTTGGTGAGAATCTTCAACTTGGCCGTGCAAGTTTTCTGATACTTTCAATCCAGTTCAAGATAAGCTACATACAGCAGTCACACACCCTGAACCTCAGATTCTCAGAGATAAGATAACCTCCTCCACATGTCCCACCCATGAGGTAGCTCTTTCCAACCCCGCTAGAAAGTCATTGTTATATAGACTAGATGTTACTGTCTTCCCCAAATTCATATGCTGAAACCCTAACTCACTGTGGTGGTGTACTAGTCTGTTTTCATGTGACTAATAAGGACATACCCGAGACTGGGTAATTTATAAGGAAAATGAGATATAATGAACTCACAGTTCCACATGGCTGGGGAGGCCTCACAATCATGGTGGAAGGTGAAAAGCATGTCTCACATGGTGGCAGCCAAGACAGAATGAGAGCCAAATGAAAGGGGTTTCCCCTTATAAAACCATCAGATCTCCTGGGACTTATTCACTACCATGAAAACAGTATGGGGGAAACCACCCCCATGATTCAATTACCTCCCACTGGGCCCCTCCCACAACACATGGGAATTATGGGAGCTATAATTCAAGATGAGATTTGGGTGGGGACACAGCCAAACCATATCAGATGGTATTAGAAAGTGGGGCCTTTGGGAGATGATTAGATCATGAGCATGGAGCCCTCATTAATGGGATTAGTGTCCTTAGAAGAGACCCTCAGAGCTTTTTTGCTGTCTTCCCACCAAATGAGGATGTAACGAGAAATGGACAGTATACAACCTGGAAAATGGCCCTCGCCAGGACCTGACCATGCTGCCACCCTGGTCTTGGACTTCAGCCTTCAGAACTGTAAGAAATAAGTTTATGGTACTGCGTTATTGCACCCCCAATGAACTAAGACAACCCACACCCTGGCTTGTCTCAGGACAACTCTGAAGGCCACTCCATCTCTAGAGCTCCCTACAGCTTTGGCTTAGACCTTCTTGAGACTACACTGCAGCCCAACTCCTCCCTCAGCTCAGCCCACCTCCTTCCTTTCCATACAGGGTTGATCACAAGAACATTCACTTCAAAACATTCTGCACAATAATCTCCATCTCAGAGCCTGCTTCATGGGGATCCCAACCCATGTGATGGTAGCCAACTGTCCTTCTTTGTGCAGGAGTCCTTTATTCTGAGAGTACATCCTAGCTACCTTTGGGGTGTGAAAATGGTCTTTCTGCTATGAAATGGTGGCACAATCAAATGCGTGTTTGTGTTATTTTTCCCTGTATTTTACTTAGCACCAGGGGCCACTGGCCACCTGAGGGTGGTCCCCTGGTTTCCTTTGATGGTGTGCCAGGACGTCAGATTTTAAAATCCAAGGACCACCACAGCTTCTCAGTCGGTTCTCTGTCTCAAGAGCAACCAGATGAAGTCCACACACGTGGTGCCCCGCTGCCTTCTCAGATAAACTGTGGGTCACGTCCAATTTCAGAATCTAGTGGCAAGTGCATCACATGCCCTCTCAAGAAGGCGTTTCCAGTGGGTGTCTACTGTTTCTTTTTCACCTCTCCTGTATTCACTCTACTTTCTTTTGGAGAGAATGCTGCAATTTTTGGGGGGCCCCACTCCTTACCTGCTTTCAGTCCCTGTGTTTGGGAGGAACGTGCCTTCCTCTTCTCCCTACAGCAGAGAGGTGATGTGGGCGTGCAACCCATCACAGCATTTCATCCCCTAAGGCACAGTGATCGGGTTCAGATATACATATGTCATTGGGACGGGTCAACGACAGTGCAACCAGGGATTTTGTTGGCACTGTTGAAAATAAGAAACCCGTGCCTTCATCTGTTTTGTGCTGCTATAACAGTATATGAGGGACTGGGTAATTTATAAAGAACAGAAATTTATTTCTCACAGTTCTGGAGACTGGGAAGTCCAAGATCAAGGCACCACCATCTGCTGAGGGTCATCTTACTGCATCCTCACATGGCAGAAGAGCGGTAGAGTGAACCCACTCTGCAAGCCCTTTGGATAAAGGCCCTAATCAATTTGTGAGGGAGGAGCCCTCATGGCCTAATCACCTCATGAAGACCCCACTTCTTAACACTATCACATTGGAAACATCAGAATTTTAGAGGGAACACATTCAAACCATAGCCACCCTCTGTCCAGTATGAGTGCTAACTGTGAGGACAGGGTAGGGCCAGAGCTGGCCATGAAACCAAAGCAGAGATCAGAACCAAGAGACGAAGAAAGTGGGAGACTGATCTCTGTTAATTTTACTTTAGTATCGACCTCCAGCGCCATACCAGAAGCCATGCATGCCATTGTACTTTCCACTTATGTCAGCTGTTACATTTCCTTTTCTTCCCTTGAGTCAATTGACTTAAGTTTTTGTCACTTGCATATGAAAGAGTCCTAATGGTTATGGAATTGGAGAATGTACAAGCTAAAAGGAACTTGGATTTGCTCCAATATTAAATATGAAATGAGATCATCTGTACACACTGAAACTTACAGCAAAGCTGACAACCCTAAGTCACAATTGAGAGCCATCCTCTCTGGACAAGGAGGTCCATTCATTACTGCTTATGCCTTCCTAACTCACTGGATCACAGTTTCTACCACCATTGGTCTACATTTCTAACCCCAGCCCTTGATAATTGTTAGCCTAGAAAACAGGGTCAGAAAACACAGCCCACGGGCCAAATCAGATCTGCCACCTGTTTTGACATGGCCTATGAGCTAAGAATGTTTTTTTTTACATTTTATGATGGTTGAGGGGAAAAAAAAAAGAAGTTCAATATTTTATAGCATGTAAAAATTACATTAAGTTCACATGTCAGTGCCCATACATAAAGTTTTATTGGAACACGGCCATGCTCATTTGTTTATGTATTTATGGCTCCAAACAGCAGAGTTGAGCGGTTGTGATGGAGACTGTATGGCCTACAAAGTCTAAAATATTTACTATTTGGCTCTTTACAGGAAAAGTTTACTGACTAGTGCTGAAAGTCTCTGGAGATGTGACCTTCACAATTTGGTATCTAGCTTTGAGACCCCGTATCACCAACAATGAAAAGCACTTCCCTTGAAATAATTTACATAGCTACCCAAGATTTAGACAGCAGACATCTCAGGATGTAGAGGATTTTTTTCAGATTGTTTCCAGGACCTAGCTTTGAGCCAAACATACAGTATTCCTGCAATAAGTCTTTGCTACGTAAAAACAAAAATCAAATGTTAAATTAGGCCACTGACCCTTTTAAGCCCAAAGCATAAATAAACACAGAAAATGTGAATTTGCCATTATTATTATTTTTATTTTTTTGAGACAAAGGCTCACTCTGTCGCCTAGGATGGTGTGCAGTGACGTAATTTTGGCTCATCTCAACCTCCACCTCCTGGGTTCAAGCGATTCTCTTGCCCCAGCCTCCTGAGTAGCTGGGACTACAGGCACATGCCACCACACCGGCCATATATATATATAATATTATATATTATTATATATAATATATAATAATATATAATATTAATATATATTATATATTATAAGCAAATATATATTTAAATATAAATTTATATATGTTATATATATATAAATATATATATTTAGTAGAGATGGGGGTTTCCCCATGTTGGCCAGGCTGGTCTCAAACTCTTGACCTCAGGTGATCCACCTGCCTTAGCCTCCCAAAATGCTGGGATTACAAGTGTGAGCCACTTCGCCCAGCTGATTTTTAAAGAAGATCTATCCAGGTCTTCTTGGAGCAGAATTATGTAGGCATCCAGGAATGTGAATTGTGCTGCCGAGTGACATTTCTCTTCATGTTTTCCCTCCCTGGCAGAGTCGCCACTTGATTTAGGATCTGACACCATGGGTAGATATTGGAATTCCAGTCTTAGCCTGCAAGTCACACAATGTATTTGAGCTTCAGCTTCCAAGCCTACAAGATGGGGCGATAAGAGTTTACCTCCTGGGAGTTAAGAGGATTAAATAAGTTAACAGTTAAGTAAAAGTACTCTGAAATGTTAGCTTTTATTTTCATCCTTCCCTCCTTGTGTAAGAAAATAATGTAAATAGCCTTTATTGCTCTTAGGTTTTCTTGTAAAAGCTGTGGGAAGGTGAAATAACCTCATTGAAATAGAGCCATTCATAAGTAGGGTAGATCATTAACCTATATTCCATCAGGTTCCAAGCCGACAGCACCCATTTTACAGTTTGGAACTGTGAAGTATTTGTACTGTGTGATCCACAGCTCTTAAACTTTCCAAGACTTAGCCAGTCCTTAGGTTCCAGACAAACTTTCATCCCACCTACACCCCCAACCTACTCTCATCAGGGTTCCCAATGACTGCCATATTGCCAAATCTAATGATCACTTCTCTGCCTGTATCTTACTCCGTCTCTCAACAGTATTTGAAAGAATTGATGATGCCCTCCTTAAAGCTCATTCTCATGTGGCTTAGAGGACAGACCTAGCCTCCTACACCACTGGCCAATCCTGAACTTCCTTTGCTGCTTCTTCCTTTTTCTCCTACCAACCTTTTATTTTTGTTTTAATTTAATTTACTTTTTTTTTAAGAGACAGGGTCTCACTCTGTCACCCAGGCTGAAGTGCAGTGGGGTGATCACGGCTCACTGCAGCCTCGAACTCCTGGGCTCAAGCAATCATCTTGCCTCATCCTCCTGAGTAGCTGGGACGATAGGAACATACCACCATGTTTGACTGTTTTTTTAATTTTTATTTTAGTGGAGATGGGGTCTTGCTATGTTGCCCAGGTTGGTCTCAAGCTTCTGGCCTCAAGTGATCCTCCTGCCTCAGCCTCCCAAAGTCCTGGGATTATAGTATGGACAACTGCACCTAGCCTCTTCCCAACCTCTTAATACTACAGGGCCACAGGGCACTCTTGTCTTTTCTTCTTCTATATGCATATTCTAAGTCACCTCATATTACTCCATAATGTTCATGTATGGGCTACTTGCAAATTTCCTGCCCAACTTCAAGCTCTCTTCTAAATATCAGATCCTGATGACCGACTACCTCTTTGGACATCTCTTAGACATCTGAGACTTGCCATATATAAAACCTAACTCTTGTTTTATTTTCTCAAAACCTGATCTTTCCTCAGTCTTCCCCATCTTAGCAAATGATCCTTGATGTGGGCTTAGGAGAAAAAGAAGAACCAAGGATGACCAAAGCTTTTAGCCTGAGCAACCTAGTGAATGTTCACATGTGATGCTCTTTTCCTAGGCCCTGTCATTACCCCCCATTAGATGCAGGTGCA
The DNA here is from genome assembly GCF_029289425.2 of Pan paniscus. Classification (NCBI taxonomy): domain Eukaryota; kingdom Metazoa; phylum Chordata; class Mammalia; order Primates; family Hominidae; genus Pan; species Pan paniscus. The sequence continues at coordinate 37,107,190 of NC_073269.2, forward strand.
AATGTGGATATGCATACACAGAGGAACATAGACTGTATATAGATTTGTTATTATCCCTCCATCTCCCCCACAAGGAAGTGAACTCCCTGAGAGCAGCACATTTATGTCAGGTCCTGAGAAACCAGAGTGAACAAAATGGACTGGCACATAGTAAGAGCTCCTCAAATATGCCTTGAGTGACTCCCTGACCTTGTAGAACAAAAATGCTTCCTGGGTCTACAGAATGAGAATGGGCCACAAGAGAAGCGGGAATGAAACTTGGAAACTCAAGCATGAGTGCACTTTTAAGACGAGAGTGCATTTTTAAGACACATCTCTGGGGTGAGGCAATGCATTTACACACATGTCCTGTTTTTACTGCATTCTGAACCAGAGAGCTAGATAGATAGATGATAGATAGATAATTAAATTGGTTCCAATGACAGAGAACTAAATGGATGTTTGTTTTTATCATGCCAAATGATCATGCTTATTTTCTGAAATTTTCACTTCACCACTGCTTGTTTTGGTGTCAGGTAGATACATTTAAGTTATCAAAACTTGCCTAGGAGGAGTGAGAAAAGAGTGTGCTTCTTGTCTCTGCTATCAGCAAATATAAGCCCACCAGGTGACGAGTCCCTGCCAAGTTCCAGGACAGCATGAGGAGCTATGTATGATGCACTCATGGAGTCTAAAATCAGGTGGGCATCCAGGTTGGAGAGAAAGAAGTAGAACTGTCTTTATTCAACAGATGATAAGATCACTGATATAGTAAATCTGATGAAATCAACAAAAAGCTAATAGAACTAATAGGTAAGTTTTGCAAGAATGCAGAACACAAGAGTGACATAAAAAAAGAATTGCATTTCTATATATTAACAATGAACAATCAAAACTTATTATTTTAAACATATCTTCCACAATAGCATCAAAAACATAAAATACTTACGAGTAAATCTGACAAAAGATGTGAAAGACTTGCACACTGACAACAAATTATTGTGAGATACGTGAAAGGAGCCCTGAATAAATGGAAATATACAGACCTTGTTCACAGGTTGAAAAACTCAATGTTATTAAGATGTAAATTCTCCCAAATTGATTTAATGATATCTCAATCAAAATCTTAGCATGTTATGTGTAGAAATTGAAAGCTGATTCTGAAATTCTTATAGAAATATGAAAGACCTGGAATATCCAAAACAACTCCAAAAAAGAAATGAAAGCTGGAAAGTGGATCTTACCTGATTTTAATAATGATTATAAAGCTACAGTAATCCAAACAACATGATATTGTCATAAAGGTAAACAAATAGATGAACAGAATAGAGAGTTCAGAAATAAAGCTATGCACATATAGACAACTAACTTTTACAAAGCACCAAAAGCAATGCACTGAAGGAAGAATAGTTTTTTCAACAAATTAAGTTGGAATAATTCATTTGTATTCAACTGTATACAATTGTATATTCATATACAAAAAAATACATTTGAATCCATACCTCACATCACATGCCTAATTAATGTAAAATGCAAAACTATAACATTCCCAAAACACATAGAAGAAAATCTTTGTCCTTAGATTAAGCCTAAAGGTCTTTCATACAACAGCAAAGCACAATCCACAGAACAAACTGATGACTTAGAGCTCTTATAAATTTTTGTTTTTCAAAACATGCACTGTTAAGAGAATGAAAAGACAAGCCACAGGTTAATAGAAAATTTCTGCAAAACATGTATCTGATAAAAGACTTGTATTCAAAATGTATAAACAATTTTCAGAACTTTACAATAGAAAACAAACAACCCATTAAAAATAGACAAAATATTTGAACAGACATTTCACCAGAGAGGACACATAGATGGCCAATGGGCACATGAAAAGATGCTCAACTTCATTAGTCATTAGAGACATGCACAGCAAAGCCAGGAGATACTACTTCACACCTATCAGAATGACTAAAATAAACAAAGACTGAGCATACCCAAGCTGTGGAGAAACCGGAACTCTCATACACTCATGGCAGAAATGTAAAATATTCACCCACTTGGCAAAACAGCTTGGCAGTTTCTTAAGAAATTAAGCATACCTCTGCCATATGATCCAGCTGTTCCACCTGTAGGCATTATCAGCCAAGAGGAAATACAAGTCCACGCAAAGACGTATACATGAACGTGCATGGCAGCTTCATCTATAACAGCCCCACATTGGAAGCAATTCAAATGTCCACCAACAGATGAATGAATAAACAAATTATAGTAAATCTGTACAATGGAATGCTACTCAGAAATAAAGAAGAATGAACTATTGAAATATGCAACAACATGAATGACTCTTAAAATAATTATGCTGAACGAAAGAAGCTATACCAAAGGAAGGACATACTGTATATTCTGTTTATATAAAATTCTAGAAAATTCACACGAATCTAGTGATAGGATCATTGGTTGACTGGGGATGAGGGATTGGGGAGGACTGAGAGGGAGGGATTATGAAGGGGCGTGAGGAAACTTCTGGAGGTAACGATATGTTTATTTATTGATTGTGGTGGTTTCACGGTATGCATATGTCAAAACTTATCAAATCATGTATCTTAAATATGTATAGTTATTGTAAGCCAATTATAACTTAATAAATTTCCATTTTAAAAAAATCCAAGCCAGACATGGTGGTCTGCCTGTAGTTACAGCTACTCAGGAGGCTGAGGCAGAATGATTGCTTGAGCTCAGGAGATAAGGCTGCAGTGAGCTTGGATTGCACCACCACACTCAAGCCTGAGCAACAGAGCAAGATCCTGACTCTAAAAAAGAAAAAAAAGTCTTATGGGAAAAACAATCAATTTCCTGGTAAAGAATGCTAACTGCTGGGAAGAAAACAAGGTCTGGAGCAAGGTGAACGTTTAGCAGTGGATGCTGCATAGACCTCAGGTGATGTCCAAGGAAAGTCAGGCAATATTTGAATAGAACTGAAAAGTGTTTACTGTGTGAAAAGCTGGGGAAGAGGGGAAGAGATGAGAAAGAAAGAGAAGGGGGAAGACCTTTCCTGAAGGAGGGAGCAGCTTGTAGGAAGGCTTTGAGGTCAGATGGAGTGTGTTCCTATCAGGACTTCAGCACAGAAGGTACACAGTGATGTGTATCAACTTGATTGGGCTAAGTGATGCCCACATAGCTGATAACATATTACGTCTGGGTGTGTCTGTGAGGGTGTTTCTAAAGAGACTGGCATTTGAACCAATCAGCTAAGTTAAGTAGATTTGCATTGACCAATGTGAGCTGTCACCATCCAATCCATTGAGGGTCAGAATAGAACAAAAAGGTGGAGGACGGGTGGATTCTCTCCCTTCTCCAGCTGGGACGTCCATCGTCTTCTCCTGCTTTGTACATCTGATGTACAAGCTTCCCCTGATGCTTGCACATCAGAGCTCCTGGTTCTCAGGCCTTCTGGTTTCAGGACTTACAGTATCAGCTCTCCTGGTTCTCAGGCCTTTGGACTTGGACTGAATTACACTGGCTTTCTGGGACCTCCAGCTTGCAGACAGCAGGTGGTGGGACTTCTCGGCCTCCAGAATCATGTGAGCTGATTCCCATAATAAATCCCCTCTTAATCTATCTGTCTGTCTGTCTATCTATCTATCATCTATCTATCTATCTATCTATCTATCTATCTATCTATCTATCATCTATCTATCTATCTATCTATCTATCTATCTATCTATCATCTATCTATCTATCTATCTATCTATCTATCTATCTATCTATCATCTATCTATCTATCTATCTATCTATCTAATCTATCTATCTATCTATCTTTATTTACTTCTATTTACCTGTCTGTCTATCTGTGAATACCATTCCTTCTGTTTCTCCAAAGAGCCCTGACCAGTATAGAAGCTGTGATGGATAACACTTAACTCACTTTACTCAACTTTTTTTTCTTTTCAAAAAAAGACAGCTTTGGGAGATAAATGGTTCAAATTGTTCATGCTCCAAACCTGCAGCTTTTTCCACCATCAGAAGGATGACCATAAACTCACAGTTCTGGACTCCCTTAGGCCACCAAACTCCCCCTGACTTGAGCAGGCTTGTCCTCCAGCCTGAACAGCCCCGGGGCCCAGTCACATCTGCTGAGTGGCTGCTCTGTGGAGGCAGCATGACTAGCCCGATGGGTACAGACACAGCCACTGGCACAAGGCCCACCTTGCTCTGCTCTGTTCAGTGGCCTCAGAACACTGCTTAAGCTCTCTGGACCTCAGGGTCCTACCTGCAGACAGTTCCTTTGGGAGGAGACCATGAGAGCAGGTCTTTGGGACAGATAAAATTGTGTGTAACTGCAAAGGGTGTTCACCAAAGGACTTTGTCTCCAGGTGTGGCCAACCGCTGTAGAGACTCTGGGACCCCACCCAGACTCCCTTGCCAGCTAGTGTGTGCACCCATGAGGGTAAGCTGCTAAAATCTCACACCTGCACCCTCCTCTGGATGACTGCCCTCCTCCTTACTTAGAAATGCTGGGATGCTATGCCCTCCCTAAGGAGGGGTCCCCATCCAATTAACTAGTGGAGAGTGGCAATGGTCAGACCTCTTGCCTTAAGGAAGGATGGCTCTGTGGTGTCATTCAGGTACCAGAACTCCCTGTGGAATCAGCTGAGGCCAGACTCCAGCTAGGTCCACAGCTTGGCCTGGCTTCTTTCCCGGCCCTCCTCGGCTTCCTGAACAACCTCACATTCTCCCTGCGAGCACCCCCTTGATCAATCAAGGCACCAGTGTTCTAGACACTCTGCTTCTGGAGAACCCTAACAGAGACTTCTGAGACCTCAACACTCTGAGATTTTTTTCTTTTTTCTTTTTTCTTTTCAAACAGGGTCTCACTCTGTCTCAGGCTAGAGTGCAGTGGTGCAGTCATGGCACTGTAGCATCAAACTCCAAGTAATTTGCCCACCTCAGACTCCCAAAGCACTAAGATTACAGGCATGAGCCACCGTGCTGGCCCCACTCAGAGATTATTAATGGCAGGGGTAACATCTTTGCCATAAGCCATCCCACCTCTGCCCCACATGGAGGGTCCCACAGTCTCCCTTCCCAGACCTGCCTTGGAACACTGAGGAGCCTAGGGCCCAGGACCTGACTCACTCCTGGATGTTTTGTTCACACTTTTTTCAAAAAACACATTCTCAATAGCTTTAATTTAATCAAAACATTCTTGACTAAGATCATTAAAGCCTCTGAGAGAGGCATTTAATTCTAAATTCACCATATCCACGGCATAGCAGTTGAGTAACTGAAAAATCAACTTTATGTCATAATAGTTTGTTAGAATGTTTGTTTACTCTTCATCTGAGACATGCTAATTAAAACAAGAGGCCTTCACAAGCAATCCAGTTAGCAAACAGGATTGGTTAATAGATAAGGAATGGTTGTTGATTACAGGGAAGCCCCTCCCTGCCCACATGGATTGGGTTGTTCACTGGGGTCCACAGAATGCAACCTTTGGTTCATCTCTTCCCTCATTGAAGACACTTAGGAACATCTCTGAGAAACACTTACCTTGGTCGGGTCTCGCCTGTCACCAGATCTTTCTGAATTCATCTTGAAGGGAAGTGATTCAGGACCCTTGTGGATTTCTGTTTCCCTAGGGTGGAGCTATTCCCACTTTCCTACCACCTTGCCTGTTAGCATGTGGTCCTGACTCCTGCTGCACTGGCTCCTCACGCAGGATAAGGAGCTGTTGCAGAAAGTCCCCTGCTAACACCTGGCCCTCTGACTGCTGTAGGAGACCTGGCCAGCCCTACTACCTTCCCACAGACACACCCCCACATGTTCCAGAAGCCAGTCAATGGGGGCAGGGGGGCATGCTCCTTACTATGAGTTCAGGAACATCTCCAAACATACACACCAAGGGGCCCAGGATGCATTTGTTAAAGAGCAAAGTATCAGACCCCTTACCCTTCCAACATGGTTTCCACTCTGTCTGGCCTTTTTCTGCCTTTCTGCATAATTGCACTTTCACAGACAATTTTTCATCTGCTTCCCTCCCTCACAAGTCTAAGACCAATCACCCAATATCCTGCTTTAGTCCTGCCCAGCAACCTCTCCTTCTGGCATATTCCCCTCCCTTCAGACCCCTGGGTATTCATGCACATCTGGCCCTCAGCCAGGACATATACTCCCTGCTCTCCCCAGCCCCCAACTCAGGAACAGGGCTCCTAACCTTCCCGTAGAGTCCAAGATGTTAGAATGAAAAGACATCTTACAGACCTCATTTTAAATTAAAGAAACTGAGGCAGAGAGGCAGTGATGGAGGCGTTGTCATATTTCTGGTTGGAAGGCGCAACCCAAGGCCACGTTGCTATTTTTAATGTCTAATCCACATTACAATGTACATAAGTCATGAGCTGATTCCAACCGTGTTACTCATTTTTGTCATCCCTGTGTTGAGTTAGTTCTCTTATGCAGAGTTTCAGCCTTCCAGAAGCTAAAAGACTAATACAGGGAGCTGTCATGACAACGACACCATGGTAGCACTTAATGAAAACTTGAGTTATGGAAATATAAAATACTGAAATAAAAATATTAATAAAGCTTCGCTTTTATGTGGAATTTGGAAATATGTGAACAGCAAAAATGTTATCACTATGAACACATTAGTCTTGAATTAGGTGCATTTTGTATTGAGGACTTGAAGAAGGTCTCCTCATTGTGATGACTGAGGTGGACGAGGACTCCAAAGGCTCTTTAAGCTTTGAAGAGCACAGATGAGATCATTTGTGCCTGCAGTCTCCCGCAGGCCTGGCACAAAGAATAGGTGTCTGGTAGGTGTTGGACAAGGAAGGGGTAAAGGAATGGATGTTCCCACTCTGAGGCCCTGCAGCCTCCAGTCCCAGAGCTCGCCTTGGGCAGAGCCCTGCAGCAGAGAACTCCTGTAACTGTGGGGACCTCTTCTGGAGGGGCTGGCATCTCAAGGGTGATTGGCTTCCTGGCAGCAAACACAGGCTCCATGCTGGAGTGTTTGAAGGTCTACGTATCAAAAGGGAGGAAATGATTAATCATATGTAGCCAGCCTGCTGAGAGGAGGGCTAGGAAAAGCAGGATGGGAATCAGAAAGAAGCCCCCTCCTGGCCAAGGACGTTTCCTGCCTTCTTACCTCCATTAGAGGCACTTTCTTCTCCGACCTCAGTCTTTTCTGTGCAGGAAATCCTGGCCTTCTTAGCTGCTGTAAGCCTTTGCTTGCTACTGGTCTCAGGAAGCTGCCCTGGACTGATGTCTGAAGGCAACTGCCACTTCATTCTCACTAGTACTTTCTGAGTGCTGAATACATCTCAGGCTCTGCCCTAAGCACTTCTTTAATTCTCCCGATAACCACATGAGGGAAGTGCCATTATTTCTTTTTCCCAAGTGAGGAAACTGAGGTTCTGAGAGGCTAAGGGTTGGAACTCACAGCTGTTCTCTAAGCAATGGAGATGAGTTTGGAAACCATTTGACTACAAACCATTTACACCGTCTTCCCCTCCCAGCCTCCGCCCAGGTTGCCAGCCTCACATTGTTGTGGTTCCCCTAGTTTCCTCAAAAGTCAGGCAGCTCAGCCTGGGCGAGATCTCAGGAAACTCCAAGATCAGCTTCTACATGACTGGAGGCCACAGCTGCTACCACCACTCAAGCCTGGCAGCACCAACGCCAAGCCTTGGTGATGGATGTGTGGGCCCTGGCCATCTGCCTGGCACCAACCAGACTCCCAAATGCCCCAGGGATTCAGAGTGTGCCAGGAATCCCCCAGGCCATGCCTGTGCTAGTTTCTGCACCTTTGCTCACTCGATCTCCTCTGCCTGGAGCTTCTCTTTCCTTCTCTAGCCCAATCCAACCCCTTTTCCACAACTCTTGGGAGTCCTGCTGGCTTCTTCCTTTCTCATGTTCCCTGTTGGGGTTTGGTGACTCACATAAATGTTGTAAATGTGCATGATATAAATAAGGAAAACAGACCTGTAATAATCCTACCGGGACTATGAGGGTCAATGGTATAGGAGGTCCAGACTTTACAAGAACTCTCCCATTTTGACGTAAATTAATTTCAACTTTTAAAACACTGTCTGTATAAAAGAAAGTCCATCTTTGGGTTAAATCTGAGCTATGAACCACCAGTTTGCAACTGTTTCCAAGAGTATGTGTGGTGTGTATCATCAGAGCCAGTATTCAAATCTAAATGGCCCAGCGTGAGTCCCTCAACTTCCTAATATGAGTGACTCGATTTCCCCACAAGGAAACTCCCGCCTCCTTTCCAAAGATGAGGAAGTTATGTTGATCACATTTTCCTTGATCCTCTCACTATCAGGAACCTCCAAACCAAAACTGAGCTAGGTCACAGAAATTATTTTACCCTTCATTTTCTCTTTTGTTCTTCTATTTTTATGTTTTGTGCTTTCATTATATTTCTGTGGCAAACTATTGGAGAAATTTCATGAAAGATGTAGGGAAGATTTAAACACATGAATTAAGTAGGTTTCAGGGGGAAGTCCCCAAACCCTAGGAGGTCAGGAAACATTTCCTTTCCTGTCCTAACCCTGACCTTTTTCCAGGTCCAGCTGGGCACGGGTATTGCTCAGGGTTCATTGTTTGCAAGTTGCAGAAAGCAACTTGGGCTGGCATCATCACAGGGGGATTTTTTTAGAAGAAGATGGAGTAAGTCAGAAAATGTAAAGCAAAAACAAAAGAAGAAAAAGAACCAGTCGGGGAAGGATCTGAAAGCAGAGCCATGGCGGGCTGCATTGGACTCTGACTCCAGTTGCAACCTGGGATTGATGGATTCCAACTCCGCTGCCTGCTGATCGGGACTCAAATTCAGAGAAGTTGGTATTGCTTGGATAACATTTCCTCTCTTTATCAGCCTCGCCAAGACCCTTAGAAAAAGGGAGCCTGAATTCCCCGGAGGAAAATCTGGGCAAAATATAGGGAAAGAATGGATGTACTAAATGGATCTCGTTGAAGTGTATTGAACTGAGCCAGGACTGGTAGCGTAGGAGAATCTAGTGTGGGAACGTTCATTCAATTCATTTCTCTATTTCTTGTGGATCCAATGGGACCCATCATGGCAGGATGAATCATGACCCCAGAAAGGAGCCTTCACTTAGGAAGTTGGATAAAGAAGAAAGTGGGGTTTCCCAGAGCTTCCTTCATGGGTCTGAAATGGAGCAGGCCTACCTGAGCCTCAGAGTGGCTGCCACCCCCTGCAAAGCAACCATAAATGCCACCTTCTGTCCTGCCCTGGACTATACAGTTCTGGGCATGCTCAGTATCCTGCCACAGGGCTCAGCCCACGCGACAGTGCTCCAGCATCCTCTTCTCATCCCCTGGGTTGCCAACGTTTGAGGACTCCACAGGTATCGAGGTGTAGGGGTTAAGAACTCACATCGACAGCTGTCAAGCCCAGGATCTGAGCTCTGTCTTCTCCAGTTGTCAGATTTTAAACCGGTCTGATTGCTTCTTTAAAAACTTCCAATTTCTCATCTGTGAAATGTGGATAATAATGCTGACCTCATAAAGGTCGTCAGGAGGATATGAAGATGTTGAATAAGATTATCTTATTCCACAAGTAGCTCCTAAGCAACTACTCCATGCTTACTCTTACCAACCTCGGGGGTTGCAGCAGGAAAAGGACAGACAACACGCTGCCTTCCTGGAGAGAGACGGCAATCACACAAATAAATGCACATATTATTTCAAATAATAGTAAGTACAGTGAGGAAAAGTCAATAGGGCATTGTAGAGATGGAGACCCATCTTCAGCAAGGAGGGACTCGCTGCCCAACTGCAGAGAAAGTGGCTAGCTGCAGAGCAGAGCTGGCTTGACAAGGATCTCATCCTTCCTGGGGCAGCCTCCATCTGAGAACTAAGTAAGGTGCCTGTAAACGTCTGGCCATTTTGGCTCACGGCGGGATACGCTGATGAGTGATTCTTACTCCCAAGCCACCCACGTCAATTGCATTTCTTCCTCTGCACAATGTTTCTACCCTCTTCCCTACACAGGGATTGATCCCTCTGAAACATCTTGCAACCAAAATTCCATCTTGGCATCTGCTTCCTTCTGAAGAACTCAACCTGGGACACAGTAAGAGGACAGATCGCCTACCTGTGAGGACCCCTGTGATTCAGGTGGGTGGTCAGGGAAAAACTCTGCAGAGGTAGCATGTAAGCAGAACCCAGAAGCAAGGGCAGGAGCAACAAGACCCTGTGGGGGAGACTGGTGCACAGAGGAGCCAAGAAATACTGCAAAGATCGTGGAGAAGGAGACAGGCAAGGCCCGTGTGGTCCTGGGGGAGTAGTAGGAGATGAGGTCAGAAAAGGAAGAGGTGATCATATGATGCTGTGAGGTCATAAAAATTGCTGCTGGCTTTTACTAGAAGTGAAATGGGAAGTCATGTGAATTTTGACCTAGCAAGTGATGTCTTATGTTTCAAATGGTGAATTCTGGCTGCTGGGTGGACAATGGCATGAGAGGAGAGGAGAAGCAGAGTAGTAGTGTAGAAGGGTGTTTTGGTGGTCTAGGGCAAGAGATGACCACAGTTACCTGTTATATGGCAATCGTAGCAGCTGTGGTTGTAATATAGTAGTATTGTGGTAATACTAATAGTAGTTGTCACTGTAGTCGTGGTTGCTAGGTCAAGAGCAGGGAGTTTTCTTCACCCCACAGCACTGGGCTTGCCATGCAGTATTTGCAAGCAGCTCCTCTGCTCACGGTCCATGTGCATAAGGCCTCCCATGGTGCAGTGAGTGTGTGAGGCCAGACCTTTAGAGATCACAGCCTCACGTTTTGTTTGTCTCATTCTGGCTATGCGAGAACATGCTGCACCCAAATATGCAATTTGCAAATTCTGGCCTAGGTTTGCTGCTGTTCATTTCATTTTCCAGAAAGTTTTTACATCCCTTTCAGCTGCTGTACAGTTTTCCTGTGTAGAGGACTGGTCAGAGTATGTTTTCTTCCATTCAGCGGCTGTAAATCCCACCCTGGATGTGGCCTGGGGAGGCTGGACCTCTGCCTCTCTGCACCTCCTCTTTGGACAATTTCCTTTCCCTTGGATTTCTCTTTGGTCACGGGAGGTACGATAGGTCACTGGCCTTCTGCAACTCCACTCAGGAGAGGGATCCTGAGGCCCCGGCTTCAGAGAAAATTCCATAATCAACTAGACTGAGTGATGTGTTTAGGAGGCCGAGGCTGATACTAACTATAATTCACATTCCCCGGGCACTCTGCTCCATAATAAAGCCTGGATGTCAGATAGCCCGGCCAACAGCTAACATACCTGTTTGAACTAGTCTTGTGCCAATAGAAACACGTCAGAGAAGAAAAACATTTAGCCAACTGTCTGATGCAAATGGGTTCTTTTCAGCCAGATGAAGAAGGATTGCCTAGACAGGGGCAGATGGGTATGTTAAATGTTAATACATAATAAAACATCACACCTCTTTCCTTTGGTGTTCACAAGGTAACGTCCCATAAATAAATAGAGTGACGAGCTTTTAGACCCTGCCTGAGCCACCCAAAGCCAGAAGGAAACTGGGTGGGCCCCTTCTCCATCATGCTACCACACGGGGTACCCACTCCAGGATGTTTATGCACCCGGTGTCAGAATATAAAAATGTTTAGCCCTTTCCGTGTGGAATTAAGAGGTATGAATTTGTAAGTGACTCTGTTTAATCAAAACCTCCATTGAAACACCATTTAGCCCAAACCCTATCAGCGAATTTCAAAATACAGATTTTGCTGGTAAAATAGCCCCGTGTTGCCGTTTCCTCGTCAAATATGTATTTAGCCCCCCGAGAATCCTTTTTACTAAGCCGGCAGCTCGAGCATGCACAATGGTTTAATCGTATATTGTTCTCTGAGTACCAACCCTTTACAAATCATATGACATAAAAAGAAAAATAAGTAACATTGTAAAGACAGTAATGAGAACTGTTGAGCTAAAGTGCCTCTTAAAGAAATCCTAATAAATTCCAGAATTTCTAGTCTTCTGGCAAGCTTTCCATTTAGAACAAAATCAATGATCAATGGCTGCAACGAGCCAGCATTAGGCTTGCATGCCTCCGGAGCAGGGAAAACTCATAGACGAAAGATGACATTTAAGGAAAAAAAGCTGACATTGAGTCCATCACTGTCATCGCTTCTGCCATAAAGCAGCTTCAAATATTAAAACATTTTTCATCTGTGCTGCATTATTGGCACCAGAAATTGTTTTCTCTCTGTCTGGTGCGCACTTGAACTGCAGCAGCGCTCCCCGGAGACTCCGGATTGTTACTAAGGCCTCATAACATATTGGCAGTTGACGTGGTGGTGTTCATGTACACTTGCCACTCACACGGAGCCTCCCCTCCCCCGGCCTGCACGCCAAGCCGGCTGCAAGGGGACCTGGGCTCTGTGGCTCAAATGCGGGGGACAGCGGGTAGGCACATGCATGCTCTGTGATTTCTTTTTTGCAGTCTGCCTTTCCCTGGCCACGACCCCATCCTTGCCCCTGTCTGATGTCCAAGCTGCCCCTGCTGAGACAGACCTGGCCTCTTCTGGACAGCTCCAGTCACATAAGGACTCCATAGCTTGCGTGGGCTCAGAGCACTTTGGCTGCAGAGAGGAAAGTCTTTACCACTGGGCAGGTACAAGCTGCTTTTCCTTTTGTACTCCTGGACCTAGCACTCTGCTTTATGGGCACTGTGGCCCCTGGGCTCTGTTTTATGATTCAGAGAAATAAGGATATCTCAGCTTCTGTTCCTGTCCTTACAGGACTCACTAGTTCGTGATGAAGATGGTGACACGCCCACCTGGAGAGATGTACATGGTTTCCTTGGAGGAAGCCCACGGCCTGGAGTGAATCACTCAAGCAGAGTGTTCGCTGGGTGACTGGTGTCCCATGAGGGCACCAGGCGGATCACATTGAATATAAAAGATGCTCCTTGGGGGCCCTCTTAGCTCTTGCCACATGGAACCCTGAGAAGGGCAGGGCACCCTGGGCTGGAAGGAAGATGCTGTCAGGGCGTGCACTTGTAGAAGAGGAGAGGCGCCACCAGGCAATTCCTGGGATTGCATGGTTTGCTGAGAGAATTGGGGCCGGGGACCTCGGGAGCCGTCATGCTTGTGTGGTCCTAGACATTCTCAATCACTCCCACCCTCGCCCTAAAACTTAGTCGGGATGCCCTTTTCTCTCTACGTGGGGACCCTGCTCTAGGGAAGAAGCTGTAGGGGGCTGGTGTGGCCGGGCTGTTTCTGCCTGTCTGCATCTTACATTTTACTTCTGGCAGGCACTTTTCCCAGGGACTGGAACTTCAGCCTCACTCCCTAAACTCTCGATTCTCCCAGAATCCCCAGCAACCAACCAAGGGGAGCTCCAGGGGCTGAGGGTCAGTGAGGCACAAATGGCAGGTGGATGGCAGGATTCCTGGGTGTCCCAACCCACACCGCACCCATGTGGCCCTTGGGTCTCAGCACCTGCATACCCTGGCCAGCGTGGGGCCAGTGTGGGACCAGCATGGGGCCAGTGGGAGCACAGCAGCAGGCCCAGTGCTTACTCCAACCTCAGGACTGGGCCTGAGGAGTGGCATGTTGGACTCCTCCAGGAGGCACAGCACCTAGATAGAACCCATGGTGCTTTCAGGGCATTGAATAAAAAATGTTTTCATCCAATTAAAACAGGAAGAGGCCAGACCCAAAGGCCTGTAATCTCAGCATTCTGAGAGGCCAAGACAGGAGGATTGCTTGAGGCCAGGAGTTCAAGATCAGCCTGGGCAATATAGGGGGACCTCATCTTTACCAATAAATAAATAAATAAAATGGGAAGAAAAAAATAAATTTTTAGAATCAAAGATGTGGTTTGTCATTACATCCATGTGGTTGTAAAATACAAGTTTGAGTTTCTGTTTTTCGGAGGAGGAAGAGGCTCACAAAGACTAAAGTGCTTAGGGCCTTGTAAGAGGGGGCACATGGCCAGGGCTCAGTGGTTGGGGTAGGGGTCTCTGGAGCCTGGAGGTGGCCTCAGAGCTAAGGGACAGGTGCCCCCATGAAACACCCCAAGCTTAATTTGAGTCCAGGCCACTGTGGCTTCTGAACTGATGCCTGGGCTCTCGGCATAGAAAGGGGGACTATGAGAGGGAGATCTGGGGTCCCTGTCCCTCCTCTGGTCACTCATTTCACTCAGTGGGTGGGTGGGGGTTTAAGGGAAGGAGAAAGTGCTATTCTGCAGACCCTCCAAGTACTGTGCGCACATCTCCTGGATGCTGGGACACCCAGCCCTGAATTCTGGGGAGCTGCTGTCCAGTAAAGAGATATAAGCAGTCCATAAAAGACTGCAGTCCAGGGGGAAATGAAATGGATACATCAGAGGGACTGGGGTGAACCTGCTGGAGGCTGGAGTGATGGGGTGATCTGCAAGGAGGGGCCAGAGCAACTTATGAACCCAGGCATCCCCGACTCCCATGCCTGTCCTCCTTCCCAACACAAGAAGTCTTTGTGAGTTCATCTGCTTGAGCCTTTGCTCTGGCCTCTCCCCCTTGGTCAGATGGCCCCTCGAAGGCCTCCTCCCTCTCAAAGAGCCCTTCCTCTAAGCCCATCTCAATGCCCCCCCACTTAAAGAGTGCCCCATTATCTCTAGCAGGGTCACTGGGATTGGTTCTACCACCAATACACTGGCAATCATTTTCTGATCTCTTAAATAGAACACACAGTCCCCAGTCCCAAGTGGCTGGTATACAGTGGGTGCTTAATACACAACAGCAATCTTGAGGAAGCTTTAAGAAATTAGCAGATGTAGACCTTCATACTGAGCTACTTTCTAACAACTTCTTAAGAATTATTTTTTATTTATTATTCTTAGAGACAGGGTCTCACTCTATTGCCCAGATGAGTGCAGTGGTGCAATCGTGGCTCACTTCAGCCTTGACCTCCTGAGCTCAAGCCATCCTTCTGCCTCAGCCTTGTGAGGAGCTAGAACTATGGCTGTGTGACACCACGCCCAGCTAATTTTGTTTGTTTTTGTAGAGGTGGGGGTCTCTTTTATGTTGCCCAGGTTGGTCTTGAACTCCTGGCCTCAAGCAATCTTCCCTCCCCGATCTCCCAAAGTGCTAGGATTACAGGCACAAGCCACAGTGCCTGGCTGGAGCTACGTTTTAAGTCACTTTGCAGGGACCCTCTCTGCCCTGCCTGCTCTTGGAAGAGTGAGCAAGGGGCTTCTCCCCACCCCCAGGGCCACCTTACATTTGATTTATTGAGAGCACTTTTCCCCGGGACCAAAACTTCAGCATCACTCCCTAAACTCCTGACTGTCCCAGAATCCCCATCCAGCACCCTAGGAGCAATCCAGGAGCTCAGAATTCACTGTTATCCCGGCAGAGTGTGCATCTTTGCCTGTCAAGGCACGCCCCAACTCCAAGGTCTGCCACGCACCCCCACCCCCCAAACAGAGCAGAGCCACAGCCGGCAGGGTGGGAGGTGCAGGAAGGAGGAGCTCCTTTTCCGTCTACTTCGGCCAACACACAGGGTTCAGGCAGGCCTGGGGACAAGGCGGAGGAACTCCCAGGCAGCCAGGCTGGCTTCGGCGTGTGGAGGCGGGAGGGGCACAGCCAGGTGCGAGGGAAGGCTGGCATCTGGCGCCCACTGCCTGCCCACCCGCCCGCCCGCCCAAGTAGGTCTGGGCTTCCCTGCCTTTAATAACCATCCCCACCGCAGAGGAGCAGAAGCTAGAAACACACCGGCTCTGGCATTTCAGGCGAGTCGAGGGTGGATTATCAGGGCATTTAGAAGAAGGGGAAGGGAAGAAAAAGAGCGCTGGAGACCGGGAGACCACACAGGGAGACAGTGCACAGAGCTGCCGCAGCCATCTGCCGCGACTTCATATGCCGCCCCGGAAACTGACAGACACTGCTTCAGCAAGGCCCAGCCCGTCAGATGAGTCAATCAATCAAAAAAATTCTTATGAAACTTAATCATAGAGGGTCATGTTAGGGAGTGGGGAACAGATTAAATTACCACAGTATTAGATACGGGAAATGATTTCTGTCAAAACCATCTTTACTGCAATTATAATATGTTAATTATGTATTTCATTAAGTAAGTGGATTAGAGTCTGCACAGATGAAATCATGTGGAGGCTTTGAATCATTCGCCAAGCACGGTGGGAGGACTTCTGTGAATGGATCTCGTTTAATTTGGAAAACTTTTGCATGCAAAATGTGATTTTTTTTTTCCTTCTTTTGTGACCCTGGCCCTCAGCCTCAGTGGAGAAAACGCCCGGGTTGCTGAGAGGAGAATCTGCTGACTGCCTCCTCCATGCTCTGAAGTCAGCCCGTGAGGCCCGTGTTCTGGGAGCCAGTCCCGGGCTCTTTCTGTCTTGCTTCTTTCAGCTTGCAGTGGGCAGAGCGATGCTGATGGCCTGCAAGGGGGCTGGGCACCTCTGGGTACCTGCTCATCTTCTAGCACAATTAGGCAAAGTCTTCATGAGGTTCAAAACCAAAGGACAACCAGTGCATCAAGAAGACAACCAGGGTACCATATCCTGGTGCATCCACGTGTCTTCTGGCCACATCGCATGACATGCATCTGCCCTTTTCATTTGGCCTTTGGGGATACCCTGCCCACTGGGAAGACAGCTTTAAGCAGCTCAGTGGAGTCCCTTGCAAGGGAGATGGCTGCCCCACTACGGGCAGGATGGCCCACAGCGCACGGGGCAGACACAATCAGATTTTTTGCAGCACATATTTCAGGCCAGCTCTTCAATCCTCTCTGCCATTGGGCCCTGCTGTTTGGTAAAGGGGCTATTTAGCCACTTGGTTTCCAGGTATCTTTTTTTGTAGTTCTGAAGCAAGGAATGGGCGTTGGGCACACCTGTAGCACCGAAGTCCCCTTGGGCCACCATGATGTGGTCTGTCCTTCCATAGATGGACCCTTGTATCTTGTCCCTGCTCATCCTCAGAATCTAAGCTGGACATCAGGAGCCTGCCCATCTCAGCTTCAGTTCAAGGCAACAGAGGCCACCAAGGAGAAGACCTTCCATATCTCTGCAACTCTTCTATTCTTCTTGGCTTCTGAAGATCTTCTGGGATGTAAGGGGCAGTTGAGTCATAAAGGAAATAAGAGTTAATAGTTATTCTTCAGAAAGAGGAGGTATCCAGTGCACATACATTTCCTGGGTCCCTGAGTATTCCATTATCAATAATAACCACAGGGAAGTTTTGACGAAGAGGAGAAAAGAGAGGAGGCAGGCGGACGGGGCCTGCTTGGAGTGCATGGCAGTGTAAGTGACGGGAAAAGGTTGGCTGATTTGATGAAAACCCCATCAGCCTCTCTAGGGAGATATTACTTTCCTCATTATTCCACTGATTGGCCTTATTTCATCTGAAGAATGCTGTACATTCTTTACAGGCCTGGCAAGCTTCTTTAACAATATCCAGAAAAAAAAATCTATCACCTCCTTAATAGAAACAACAAGGAAATTAACATGAGCCATCTTCTTCCAGGGATCAGTAGAGAGACCTGGCCTGATCCCCTTTCTTCTGAGCTAGCCCCCCAGTCTTCAACCCCCAAAATTAGCAAAGAAATTGCTTAAACGTTGTACACATAGGATGGTTGAGGGAGGAGCTTCTTCTCCTATATGACAGCAGCTGAGGATGTTTCATAAATTCCATAAGGAGAACAAAGGCTCAAGCCTGGATCCCAGCGTCCCCCTTTGCACAGAAACAAAATCTCGATGTGATTGGATGGTTCAGGAAGAACTCAGTTTTCAGGGAGAGTCTGTCTCGATGCAAGAGAATCAGTTTCGTCCCTGATGCAACACAGGGCTTCTCTTCCTAGCACAACAACAGAGAGGGAAGAACAAAAATACACTCGTGAAATTCAGGCTGAGACTGGCGTTATCAATGGCCTGGAGCTTGCAATAACTATTAATTAAGTGCATTTTTTCATTATTCTTTAGCAAAGAGGTAAGATTCAATGATGTAAGCTAACAATGGATGATAATTTAAAGTGGTGACAATAGTTTAATTATTCACACACACTCAAAAGTTAACTCCATAACTTATTTCTTTGTGAGAACAAGTTCATTTAAAATATTTTGAACTGTGCATACAATTATCACTTAAACTCTTTCCTTCACGGCTTTGTAGAGACAAAGAGTCAATTCTCCCTGTAAATTTCTCGCTAGACAGTTCTACAGATGAAGAATTCTGCTTAAAAAAAAAAAGAAAAAAGAAAAGAAAAAAAAATCGCGCCACTGGGTTTTGCCTAGAATGTCCTAGGTCTCAGGAATGGGATGGATGGTTCCATATTACTGTGTCTTTCCATTCCAATAGGCAGGAACCAAACTCATGCAGTAACATGTGTATATGTGACTGTGTGTGTGTGTGTGTGTGTGTGTGTGTGTGTGTGTGCATGTTTATGCGGAAGGTGCTTCTGTTTTTTTGTCAGCCCATCCCAGAAAGCTCATTTTTCCTTTTCGCTGACTATTCAGAGTTGGAGATGCTATATGTGGAAGGGGTGAGGTGGGAGGATTGCCGCTTCAGGGGTGATTAGAAAAGAAAGGAAGAAGAATAAATACTGTAAGTGGAAGACATCCTCTTGAGTTCACAGCCTTTTCATGGCTTCGAGACAATATAATTGTAACATGACTGAGTATTCAAGCAGCTGGACCTCACCAAGGATGTTCAGGAGTGCCAGAGCTCTAGGGCCCTGGGAAGAGCCAGTGTCATTGCAGGGAGCTAGAGTTCCTGATTAGGGATGGAGTAGAAACTTCACGATTATCCTGTCATGGAAAAATGCAGAATTTAACCATGTCCAGTGCCCAGTCCATTCCTGATCCTAACTTCCTCTGTGCTTCCTTGCTGTGAACCACCTCCACTGTTAACAGCAGCTCCAGGGACCTTACAGAACCCAATGGAGAGGCATCTGAGGCACCATCACCAGATCCATGCCTTGAATGGAAGCAACTCAAAGTCCCAATGGACCCAAAGTCATGAAGCCATGATTAGGACCACACAGTGCAAGTATTCAGATGGATATTTTATAATTTCAAATATATAAATGGATTTGTCAAGCCAACAAATACTTGAATATTGTTAAGCATTTGAATAATCCAATATAACAACTTCATTTAGGCTGTCTTTTAGATGACTCATTTCTCAGTGTAATTATCTCACTGGATGGTTTCGTGGATCAGGAACTCTGGTTAGAATCATACTAATCCTGCCATTGGAGTTCAGCTGTTTACTATGGTTGGGTGTTGCATAAATTTGATGATACCGTGTGACATAAGATACTGATGTATAAAGTCCAGTTTTCTACCATGATTACTGTTCATCAAAAAGAAGTTTAGGAAAAAATATAACATGACACTCAGGATTCCTACCAAAAAATGTACATTCTAGACTATAAGTCTTCTAAAATCTGGTGAAACATTCTACAAAAGAGAAAGACTATGTGTAAAATTAATTCCCTCTCCTTCATCTTACTTATAGAGAAAGGAGTGGAAGGACAGTCATTTAAGCTGAGAATAAAATGCCATTGCAGTTTTGGCAGAATAAGAAACTCTATGATCATCAGATGGTGATGTCTGATTGGTGTTTGATAAATATCATCCATAGTTTGTTGAACAGACATGTTCTCACTATTTAAAGGTACTCCACATACCACGTAGTTGCTATCACTTGACTTCTTGTTTTATTTTGTATTATCATAAATTAAACTTTTTGTTGTTGTTTTTAAGTTATTTATTGTCTTCCAGAGCAAGAGCTTTGTCCTTCTTGTTTGCTATGGTAGCACGGGCCTAAAACAGTGCCTGGCTCAGAGTGAGTATCTAATAAATATTTGTTGAGTAAATGACTAAATATGTGCCTAATATGGTTGTTGACTGTTAGGTAATTTTCCCTCCCTTAGTCTAGTAAGTGTGTTGACATAATTCATTTAATAAAGAGATTACAAGAATATCACCTTTGGTGGATAGAGTTGTTGGCCCCAATTCTCAGCCTTAGCCCTGTGTTTAGAACTTTGCCTTATGAGTCTGTGGTTCTTCCCATTAAAGGGTGGAGCACATTTCTTCACTCTTGTGTTTGACCAGGAGACTGGCTTTGGCCAATAGCAAGAGAGGAAAGTGGTGGTATCCCAGTTCTGAACTTCAGCCTTAAGAGAACTTGCATGTTTCTGCTCATTTCTTGTACTTCTGCCATCACCATGAAAAGAACATGCCTGGGCTTACCTGCAGGGCCCAGAAAGAGAGCACCAAACACTGACAGCAGAGCTACCCAGCAGAGTCCTACCCGTAGGTGCCTTGAGCCCCAGCCAGCCCACAGCCACAGGAATGACAGAAATGTTTATTGTTGTGTACCACTGACATGGTGTATTTGCTTGCAGTGCAACAATAGCAAGTCCACACATAATCTTTCTCTGACTCAACTTCATGGCATCCAGTCCCCCAGATGGATGACCCTGTACCCAAGACACTGAATTGGCCCAAATGACCAAGATAGATATTATACCCATGTCCAAGCCAGGACATCTGTCCTTCGTTCCTCAGTGGACAGTAGGGAATAAAGAAGAGAACCACCTGAGTAAGTGTTGTAGAAAAAAACCAGGTTCTTGTCACATGACCAGGAAAAATAAGCCATGCAGACACTTTGAAGGGCTGGGGATAATGGAGTTTATTGGGTGAAAAGGAAAAAGACTCTCAGCAAAGCAAGAGGGGTTCATGTTAACAGGCCCCAATCTCACAGATTGAATCTCAGGTCACCTCCCAGAAACGGGAGAGACCAGACTCCTATCACCGCAAATGGCTTGAACTTCCCGAGGTTCCATCCCATCCTCCCAGTGTGCAGGTGGGCATTGTTCAGAGAGAATCAGGAAAGTGTGGGCTTCATTTGAGACCTGAAGTCTGGTTTTTTAGCCTTCAGGCTGTTTTAGGCTTGAAGGCAGGGTTTTGTGAGGGGACACTTGCTGCCTCCTGTCTCTATCATGAGGGCCAGGACCCTTACTCGGCTCTTGCCATGTGTTGTCTCATTTTGTCCTCACGGCCGTGGTGTCCCAACTTCACAGGTAAAGATGCCAGGTTTGCTGAGGGGACACCCCTTGCCTCTGTTCTCCTACCTGGGAAGAGAAGTCCTGAAAGCATCTTTCAATGGTGGTTCTTGGAGATAATTCCAAAGAGAAGGACCAGCCCTGTCTGGAATCAGAGCAAATGGATGGAAAAGCAGAGCTAGCGAACCAATCACCCGCATTCTCTCCATCAGCCCCATCCTCACAGCCGCCTGAACATTGAATCTGGCCTCATCTAGACGTGATCCCATGCTCTCCCTGGGACTATGTTACTTGGACAAGGAATATTTGTCCTGGAATCCTTTGTACCCTGCTCTCTTACTTGCCTTAGATAACCCCTTCCGACAGGGAGCAGAATATTACACAAGGGATGCTGGAACTGTGCCTTCAAGATGACAGCATTTTTGAAACAAAGGCATAGCCATAAATCTAATTTGTTTCTTTGCCAGGCTTTCCAAACACAGCTTCGTTGTAGGAAAGTGACCATCCCATCAGAAAATGGAATAATTGTGACTTGCATTTGGAGGACATATCTTTCTGCAGCCTGGGCACTCGTTCACGCGTTCATGTGATAAATTTCTACTGAAGGCACACTGTGAGTCAGGCAGGCTTCTAGGGCCTCGGGGCCCAGATCATTCTCTTAAATTAGTGCCCCTTTGTTTTGGAAGCATTTTAGATTAGACGTCCTTTACCACTGCTTACTGTAGGACTTTAGATGGCTTTCAGACACACACCCAAGTTCTCGCCTTCGTCTGCCCTTGATAACTTGACTTCTATCTTGCCTTCCTAGCCTCTACCTGTTTCCACCTGAGGTTTCCCTGCCCTAAATGCTCCCCTCCATTTCCCTCTAACTTGTTTTCCAAGACACCAATCTAATGGCCTCAGAGAGCAAGGGGCCTTCCCCAACTTCCTGGAGGAGAACCTTTCACAAGTCCCTTAGTGACACCGTTGGGAATAATAAATACTTTGTGACATTTGATGCACATGACATTTGATGCACAATAAGAATATACCCTGAATAATGATCTAATGATCACATTGCTTTGCTTTTGTTATTGTTGTTAACCAATCTGCCTCAACTATTGGAATGTGTGCCTCTTTCTTCAGGTCAGGGACCGTGTTGTGAAAACCTGAGCTCCTGGGACATATTATAGAAGAAGCACAATAAAAACAGATGGGCCAATGTTAATTTGCCTATTCTGCTTATTGTTTATTGTATATGCTCTAGAACGTATGCTCCAAGAAGGCAGGACTCTGTCTGTTGTATTCAATGATGTATTATGAGTACCTGGAATAGTGTCAGGCACGTAATAAGTATTCAATAAATATTGTTAACTGAAAGAACAGCTAGGAGCAGACAGAGAAAATTTTCAGCACTTGCGTAACAATAATAATTCCAGTCTCCAAATACCTTGTCTTTTCCTAAAGGCGGTAGGTCTTCCCGATTCTGATGCCCACAGATCTTTGTTCTCCCTATAAACGAAACAAGATATTATCAGTGGGATAAGACATCCCACTGGCACCAGTTTTTGTTGGTCAGGAGCAGGAGCAGATATCAGCCACCCAGGGCATCTATTTAAAGTGAAGAAGCTTTGACTTCTGGATCGTTATCCACCTGCAGAAGCACAAAGATCTTTATGGGAGCACCATCTTTTCTGGTGATCACACCTCGGGAAATGATGTTATAAGGCCAGGAAATTGATTTCCTGCATTGAAAAATCATTCCCAGGGTCATCAGTATCAAAGCCAAGTGGTTCATGGATTTTTTTTTCTTAAGATAAAGTGCAATATGTTTTGTGAGTTAAGCTTAACAAGATGTGATGAAATGAAAGTTTATCCTTTGAATAAGTGTCATGGCTTAACACAGGCAGCCGATCCTGGTCCCTTCCTTAATCATGACCTACAGAATTGACTTCCCCCTAAGCAAAAAGTTACGGCACTGAGAAGGTAGCTGGGTGCATGGGGACGCGGCTGGCGGGCCACTTCTGCTGCCCAATGTGACCAGGCCCAGGAGTCCCTCATGCAGCAGCGATGAGACTGAAGGGAAAATAGGCACTTTCTTGCCTGAGAGCAGGGTGGTAAATTGATACAACCATTCCAGAGAGCAATGAGGCCCTAGGTACAGAATTGAACATATATTGACATTCTAACCTGGCATTTTTTTTTTGTGGGAATTTAACTTAAAGAAACTCTTTGGCAGGTGGGTGCACAGGAAAACCAGTCCATGAAATGTGTTCTAGTGGTGCTTGTAATACAAGAAAATGATGGCAAGCTATTTACTGTCACTAGAACAGTAGATAAAACAAGTCTTGCTATATTCAAAGAGTAAAAGACTAAGTAGCAGCTAAAATGATGAACTAGAGTAGGAATCAGCAAACTGTGGCCAGCAAGCCAAATCTTGTCTGTCTCCTGTGTTTGTTAATAAAGTTTTATTAGAAGATACCCATTCATTTATTCACATATTGTCTGTGGCCACTTTTTGCTCTAAAAGGTCAGAGCTCAGTAGTTATAATAGATACTATAAGATCCACATGTAACCTAAATGCCCAGAAGTAGTTACAATCTAGCCCATTACAGAATAACTGTGCTGGTTCTTCTTAAAAGAGAGCTGCATAGATCACCAATACAAAAAAATGTTGAAGGAAAAGGGTAGATTATAATATAAAATGCCATGATGCTGTTTATGTGAATTAAACACAAACATATATGGCTATATACCTAAGTGCGGGAAAGTGGCACAGATGGGCTGGAAGGTGTCAACCTATTTCATGATTCTAATCACCTATGGGAGGGCCCAAGAAGAATGGACTGGGGCTGAAGGGAATCAAAGTCTATGCAAAGATAATGACTTATTCCTTCTGCTGCATAGACTTGGAATAAATATAACAACATTATGCTCCCCAGGGAGGTAGGCAGAGTCCACAGGATGCAGGTTTCGGTGTTTGAGGCATAGGCTGCTTCTAAGACCGCTCTTCCCAGCCCTGCCTCACCCTGTGGTCACTCTCGTGGTACAATGAACAACTTTGTCAACTGCACGTGGCAGACAACTCTGACCTGAGGGCTAAAGTTCAGGCAGAACAATGTATTTTAGACAAATAAATAATTGGGATTGAGGACAAAACTATAGATATACATATAATTTGGAATGCCCTAATTGTATTTTCCTACTGCTAACATCACCACTTAAAAACGTGAGATTTATCTAAGTCTGTGCCCTCCAAAACCATAGCTTCTAGCCACATGTGGCTACTGAACACTCGACATGTGGCTGGGACTAAAGAAAATGTACTATCAATGTAAAACACACACCAGATCTCAAGGACAATAGAGAAAAAAATATATGTATCTCATTAACAATTCATCCTATCCATGGCAGATTAAAATGATCATGTTTGGTATGCCAGTGGATTAGTCTACTATTGCAGCTGTAACAAATTACTTCAAAGTAGGTGGCTTAAAACAACTCCAATTTGTTATCTCACCATTTTGTAGGTGAGAGGTTCAATGCAGGCTTTACTGGGATAAGACTGAGATGTCATCAGGACTACATTCTTTTCTGGAGGCTCTAGAATGGTGGTCCCCAGCCTTTTTGGTACTAGGGACTGGTTTCGTGGAAGACAAGGTTTCCACGAGCCAGAGTTGGGGATGGTTTCAGGATGATTCAAAAATACTATATTTATTGTGCACTTTATTGCTATGATTGCTACATTGTAATCATATAATGAAATAATTCTACAACTCACCATAATGTAGAATCAGTGGGAGCCCTGAACTCATTTTCTTGCAACTAGGTAGCCCCATATGGGGATGATGGAAGATGGTGACAGATCATCAGGCATTAGATTCTCATAAGAAGCATGCAACTAGATCCCTCACATGCTCAGTTCACAATAGGGGTGGTGCTCCTATGAGAATCGAATGCTACTGCTGATCTGACAGGAGGTAGAGCTCAGGCAGTAGTGCAAGCAATGGGGAGTGGCTGTAAATACAGATGACACTTCACTCCTTCTCCCATGGCACCACTCTTGCTTTCTCTTATGCCTCCCTCTTCTACGTTTGTTTGTTTGTTTGTTTGTTTGTTTGTTTGTTTGTTTTGAGACGGACTCTGGCTTTGTCACCCATGCTGGTGTGCAGTGGCATGATCTCAGCTCACTGCAACCTCCGCCTCCTGGGTTCAGGCAATTCTCCTGCCTCAACCTCCTGAGTAGCTGGGATTACAGGCACCCATCATCACACCCAGCTAATTTTTGTATTTCTTGTGGAGATGGGGGTTTCACCATTTTGGCCAGGCTGGTCTCGAACTCCGACCTCAGGTAATCCACCTGCCTTTGCTTCACAAATTGCTGGGATTACAGGCATGAGCCACCATGCCCAGCCATCCCTCTTCTACTTTTAAGGACCTTCGTGATTATAGATCATCTAGATCACATCCCTATCTTAAAATAAGCTGGCTAGCAAACTTAAGTCCATCTGCAACCTCAATGCTCTTTTGCCATGAAACAAAGATTTTTGAACACCTTCGGGGAGGTCTTTATTTTGGCTATCGCAATTGAGCTAAATAAAAATATTTTATTAAAATTAATTTTACCTGTCTCTTTCCACCTTTTTAATGTGGCTATAAGAAAATGTAAAGTTGTCCATGAAGCTCCCATTCTATTTCTATTGGGCATCACTGCTTCAAGATGTGAATGTGCTTCACCAACTATAAGGTACCTTGATGGTGAGGAATGTTAATTGAAAGAAAATGACTTTTTATGAAGTGACTTTTATTTTTTTTCTTTTTTTTTCAGATAGGTTCTCATTCTGTCAGCCAGGCTGGAGTGCAACAATACAATCATGGCTCACTGCAGCTTCAATCTCCTGGGTTCAAGTGATCCTGTTACCTCAGCCTCCCAAGTAACTGAGACTATAGCTGCATGCCACCATGCCCAGCTAATATTTTATTTTTCATAGAGATGGGGTCTCACTATGTTGCCCAGGCTGGTCTCAAACTCCTGACCTCAAGCAATCCTTCTGTCTCAGCCTCCCAAAGTGCCAGAATTGCAGGTGTGAGCCACTACACCCCAGAAAGTTGCCCTTGAAGATAGCAAAAACACACTTCCGCCCGCAGGAATAAATAACACTACGATAGCTCACATTTAGTGAGGGCTTACAATGGGCCAGGACTTGTGTTTAAATATCAGTTGGTTTCACCTTTATATTAACCCCGAGACAGGTACTGTTGTTCTTTATGTATTGCAAGTAAAGTTGCTGAGGCACAGATAGGTTAAGTAATTTGCCGAAGTCACACAGCCAACAAGTAGGAGCACAGGCTGTGGACTCTGGAGGCCTCCCTCTAGGTGTTGTGCACGTGTTAGACATCAGTTTGCACTGTAAGATGCATGAAGGGTGCTGTTCTTAGACACAACTGGCAAAAACAACAACGCTCTGGGGTTTACCTGCCCCTCTGCCAAGACACTACAAAAGACACCTCTTCTCTGTGCAGCTCTTCAGAGTGACAACCCAGGTATCTAACTCCCAGCCATAAAGCGAATTTCCCCTGGATACTCTGTCTTGAGGCAGACCTCCAAATGGGTATTTGAGTCTGGCTCACTTTTTAAGCTCTACGAGTGACTAATTCCCACCAGACAGACAGCAGCAGGAGTCCAGCAACTGCAGGGAAAGGCCTCAGCTTCTAAGGTCTTGAAGGAAAGGGACAGTTTAGCCACACACATATTCGCACACACACACAAACACACAGGCACACATACATACACACAGACACACATGCATACACACATATACACATGTATATACACATACACACACGTATACACACACATACACACAACTACACACACATACACACATACACATTCACACACATTCACACACACATGCATATACACACAATTTAAATATCTCTATACTTATCTCTACTTAAAATATTTGTGTATGTCCAAATGAATATATATATATGCTTTAAATATCTTTTTCTGTATGCTGATATATGTATGTCTGTGTGCACATGTAAATTTGTCATGCATTTCCTTGTCTTTCTCACTTATTTTACCCAACTCTTTCTCTCTTAAATATCTCTACAGCTCAAGATTTCCTTACATAGTTCCAAAGTTAAATTTTATTTAACATTCATTTATATATCTTTGTGTGCGTGTGTATGTGTGTGTGTATTTCACATGGAATAATTCCTGATCACCACACATATATGAATGCCTCTGTATGTGTATAAACACATAATAAAAGTACATCCATACCACCAAGAAAAACATTTTAAAAATTATTTTGGTGAGCCTAGATTCCGGATGCCTGATAGTGGTATGATTTCCTACAGTGTATTTAACCAAACCCCACTCCAGTATTAAGGAGCACACACAACTAGAATTATATTTTACTAGCAGACAACTCTGAACTAAGGACTAAAGTTAAGGCAGAACAACATATTTTAGACAAATAAATAATTGAGATTTTAAACAGAAGTACATGCATAGATATAATTTGGAATGCCCTAATTGCATTTTCCTATGCTAACATCACCAGTTTTGGAGATAGGGGATTCACAGTTTTAGGGATATGAGTCCCACAGTTTCTCCTCTTTAGAATTCGCTCTTTACTTGACCTCCCTTAGGCACACACAACATTTCCTCCATAAGAGATGTTTTCTGAGTCGCATCTGCATTTCCTAATATCTGGAAACCCCTCTGGGTCACCCTTCCCCTCAGTACCTTTGGGCCACCTCCTGGGCCCTGATGTGCAGGATCCAATCAGGCAGACGTGCAGTTTGCATTTTTAGAACCGGCCTATTCTGTTCCCTTGCCATGCTGTGGCGAGCCCTTTCTGTAAAGGGCCAGATAGTGAATATTTTTGGCTCTGCAGGCCACACGGTCTCTGTTACAACTCAACTCTGCCATTGTAGGGCATGAATCGTGGGCCATATGTAAATGAAGGGGCATGGCTCTGTTCCAGTGACGCTATTTCAAAAACAGGCGATGGGCCTGGATGTGGCCCACTGGCCATATTCCTGACCCCTGCCATCCACCAACATGGGTCGTTATCTCCTGATATCTGTAGGTCACTTTCACATATGTCTAGCTGAGGTACCCGGTGAGTATTTTAGAGCCCAGGGAACTCATCAGTGGCTGTGCTCACGCATAATTAGGTGGTGAAGCCAATGTGGTGATTTGAAGCTTCGTTATTTGCTCCCCTGATTTTATTCTCCAAAGATCTGTGAGTTCCTTGCGTGTCCTATTGATCACTTTTTTCCCAGCACCCCAGCACAGTGCCTGGCCCACAGTAGGTACTCAGTACTGATGAAATACTTTTAAAAAAATCTAATTATAATCTAATTATAATCAGGTAGAATTTAAAGTATAATATTCATTCAATACTTTTTCAGAAAGTGGTAACATCACTCTTGAATGGATAATGGAAATGTTGCTATTATCGGGCTGTCAGATGAAACAATAATTTATGTGAGTCTTGCAAATAGAGGAGGGGGAAATTATTTCCTGGCCCGCCCAAATTTGTTTCAAACACTTGAATGGATGAATGAGTAAATGGATGACGGCTTTTTTCAGACTTTCTTGGATTTTCTTGGGGCATGGAGAGCTGGAGTCTTGCCTCTCTTTCCTTTTCCACCTCACAGCACACGTCATTTTTTGATCATGAAATTTCTTTACCACCAAGATCAGGCAAAGCCTCAGAATCCTTGTCAACTCAGCTCCCTATGCAGGTACTCACAATCAGTCAAAGTTAACAAGTGCTGTGAAATTTCTTTGTTATCCCTAAACCAAATGTTTTCTTGAGCATCTACTATGTGCTCAGCATACATGAGGTTAGGCAAGATTAACCCAAAGTAGGGAGGTAACAAGGAACCATGGCACAGCCAGGGGTGTCAACGTAAGTGCATGGGCACTCAGAGAGACCCCAAGACCTGGAAAGCTTGGGAAGTAATGGAATAATTCCAGTTCTTTGAGGACCCAATTTGTCTCAGATCCTGTGGTAAAGCTTTTATGTGCCCCACTGAATCCTACAGCAGCCAATAAGCTAGGTCTCTCTCATTATCTAGAGAAGGAAATTGATGTTCTTAACATTCCCAGGAGCTACAGTTGACACCCAAGCCTTGGGACATGAAGCTGTGAAACCAGGGGAGATGAACTCAGGTGTGTTCTTAAGGATGCCGAGAGGAGGTAAACTAGTGGGCCTTACAGAAAGGATAAGCTTTGTTGGAAAAGAATGTAATCTTTGGCCTATTTCATCAATCTGAAATATGGGTGCACATGTTTAAATGGGTAGATGGGTGGGAGGGTAGATGGATGGATGGATGGGGCCAGATAAGCTAAAGCATAGGGTTTGAGGTTGAGTTGGTAGCACTAAGGCTGGAAAGATGAAATCTGATTATAAAGGGCCTTGAATGCCAATTTTTAGAACTCAGATTTATTCTGTAGTGGAGAATAGAGAGGCATGACAGTTGCAGTGGGGAGTACAATTATTGGTAAGATGCTTTAAAAGATGACTATGGTGGCTGGGCACAGTGGCTCAGGCCTGTAATCCCAGCACTTTGGGAGGCCGAGGTGGGCGGATCACTTGAGGTCAGGAGTTTGAGATCAGCCTGGCCAACACGGTGAAACCCACCTCTACTAAAAACACAAAAATTATCCAGGCCTGGTCGCGCTTGCCTGTAATCCAAGACACTTGGGAGGCTGAGGCATGAAACTCACTTGAACCTGGGAGGCAGAGGTTTCAGTGAGCTGAGATGGTGCCACTGCACTCCAATCTGGGCGACAGAATGGAACTGTGTCTCGAAACAAACAAAGAACAAGAAAGATGACTATGGCCCCAGTGAGGCTGGGGCACACAGCTCAGAGAGGTGATTGGGCACCAATAATCCCATCAAGGAGAGCTGCAAGTATATACTGGGGGCTTACCCTGCACCAGGCACCCTCCTAAGTGCTTCATGGGCATTTTCTCACTCAATTTGTGCAAGATCCTAAGAAGTAAGTGCGTGTTTATCATCCCCATGTTACACTGAGGAAGCTGAGGTGCAGAGAAGCTAAGTAATGTCCCCAAGTTGGTGCTTACAGTGAGCAGGTGGTCGAGCTGGGAGTCTCACGTGAGCGGCTGGCTCCAGAGTCCAGACCCTTGACCCCGACACCTTTTTGGTGGTCAGGGACAGCCAGCGGTCTAGAGGACAGTAAAGGGGATAGGCATTGGAGCAACAGGAAAGAGAACGAGACCAGCCAGGTGGCTGTTTTAGAGCTTCTCAGGCCGTCGACCCAGAACATCGCACTATTGCCCATGGAAGCTGAATGCCCCGCTGTTCCTGCACTGCGAATTCTGGGGACGCGCTGTTGACCTGGACCCCTGAGAGAAACCCAACAAGAGCCCCTGGAAGGATAGAAATCTCAGGTATGCAGGATTGCATACTTATTCATTAATAACCAAAGAAAGAAACACTAACATTTCTTTATAAACGTGAAATGCTAGACACTGTTCTAAATATTTCCCTGGCAGCCACCTACAGCCTAGCACAGTGCTTGACACAGAGCACACACTCCATACACATTTGTTGAATAAATGAGTGAATGGTGAGTGAATGAAGGAGCACTGTGCTAGGAGCCAGAGCCTCGGGTCCCAGTCTGAGCTTCTCCATCCTCCTGTTTGATAGAGTTTACACAAGTCACGCCGACCTCTCTGGACCTCAGTTTTGGCAGAATGATGGGCGAGTGAGCCAGGGAATTCAAAGATTTTAAGGATGCTGCGTGCATGAAGGCTCCTGTTCCAGCAGCTCTCCCTGGGGTGAGGTGCAGCTCCCACCAAGCTCTCCTCCTTTTCCCCCTTTGTGGCTGCTGCGGTGGTTTTCCCTCTCTGCAACAGGACATCAAATGGTTAATACACCACCCATCGTCTTTGATTTATGAAGTGGCCGATTGGACCAGGAAACACAACACAGACAGCCTTCTCACTTGCAGGGGAGACCCCAGAGAGCAGTAATTCTGTGCATAAAAGCGAGCGGCAGCCTCGGGCCTCAGTGGTGGTGGAAAGCCCACCCTGCCGAGCCCGTCCCGGGGACGATGCCAGGGCCGGCGTTTGTTCCTGCTCTGTGCAGGGACAGAGGCGGCTTTGTCACCTGGCCCCTGTCGTCCACCCAGCCCCGGAATCTCCGCTGCCCAGCCTTTGCCCTGAGAACTGAAGTGCAGCCCTGCCCCGGTCACCGCTTAGCGGTTCCTTTCAGCGTCTGCCAATCTATCAAGATTCAGCTACCGCTGTGAACCCATCAACTCCATGGAAAGGAAAAAAGGAACCCTCACCACAGCAATTATTTATCCTGGCCTGAACTTCAGGTGACCTTTCCCAGGTCCACAGAAGTTGCAGATGGGAGCACCTTGGTGTGTAGGATTTTTTCCCCACTGTGTCCTTTTAAAAAACACATTTTTTTTCATGACATGAACCTCTTTTGCAAAATTTTCTTTTGCAAAAAGATCTTTGGGTGGTCTATAAGACCACAACAGGGGTGGAACATTGGCCTACCTAGAGCACAGATTGGATGTAAACGAAGTCATCCAAAAATAAAATAAACAAAGAAACAAAAACTGTGACCTCATGGGGATGGTTTCAGAGAAGACCCGAGTGCAGCTCACCCACAGGCCAGCTCAGCCCTCGGACAAAAACAAGGGGCTGTTCTGCACCAAAGGCTCTGCCCTGACCCAGGGAGATCCAATATTGTAAACTCTGTGGGTGGGTATTTGTGTGTGTCCCCGAATCAGAGAAAAATCCAGGCCATAACAAGGACTATGCAGGGTGTAACTCCCCGTGTAAATTTAAAGTGACCTAAGGGACATAATTACATAAATCTCATCATGAGACAATATACTTTTTATTTGTTTGAATTTTATTTGTATTGGTAAAACTGACCTGAAACTGACACAAGTTTATTAGAAAAAGGACTCTGTAAAAGCAAGTGGGCTGGTCTTCTTATTTAAGATGGATGTGCCGACTTCTAGTATGATTAGAGAAATGGATAACTCACTAACATCTGTGCAAACTACAATAAAAAGGGATTTAGTGTTACCCCAAGGAAGGCAAGAGAGGCTGTCTGTCCATTAAACGCTTTATTACAGCGCCAGCAGCTTTTTTCTAATTCAGTTATTCCTGCACAGCGTTCAGCACTCTGACTGCCTGTCAACCCACCAGACAGTGCTCGGGGCTGGGAGGTTTTGTGCAAGGTAGGTGACAATCAAATGAGCCACTGAGAAGAGAGAGGAGCCTGACCCTCGTGAAGGATTAACTACAGAAAGTGAGTGTGATCATGTCACACCATTACTTAGAATTTTCACAGTCAATTTCTGAAAATATGAGATAAGTTCTTAAAGAGGCAGTTGTCTCAGGAGCTAAGCAGACCCAGTGTGGTTTTGTTCCATGTGACAGGGCAGGGAGCCTGGAGAGAGAGTAGGGACTTCGAGGGAGAGGGAACAGGTGGCATCAGCACTGTGCCTATCCTCTGTAGGGCATTCTAGAGCCAGGCCTTGGAGCAACTGGCTCCCAGGAAGGCTGCAGCCAAGAAGGGAGAGGATGGAGAGATGCCTTCTGGGACCAAGATGCCATATATCCCTCCTCCACTGGATGCTGGAATCCAGCCTCTCCTGGGGTCAACTGGGCTAATGAACATGACCCTTTGGTGATCATATTAGGCTTTGGGTTCACAGGAAGCCTGTCTAGGGCAGTCAAGATGCCGGTGCCAGGATGAAATGTCCATCTTCTATCACTCCTTTTCACCCCTGCAACTGCTACAACCAATATCATCATAAGCTTCCCCAAAAGACTATGTGCCCCTACAGCATGCAAAAAGATCCAGTCCCACAGGAGCTCACAAGCCACGTGCTTAAGAAAAGTGCTATATGCTCAACACAAATATACTTGAGATATATATTTTCAAAGCCTGGCAAAGGTAGATGACAGTACAAGGAAGCATGGCACATTTTGGGGCCAGAGATGAGTCTATCCCTCATTTATAGATGGCAGATCTTTAACACAAAAAGGGGAAGGCTCCACCCAGAGCACACGCAATCTTTGGGAAGTGGAGCTGAGACCGGAGCCCCATGTTCCTGATCTCCTGACCAACAGAAGTTATGCTACGGGGCTTCACGCAGTAGGGCTTTTTGAGAAGATGGACTGGAAATGTGATTTCTTCCTTTGCATCTATATATTTAAATGAGAAAAGTAAACCACAAACCTCTAAGCTTGGTTCTGCTAAAGTAATTTAACATCTGCTGCCACCTGAATGTAATTGAAACAATTCATTATCAAATTTACTGATCTGCTTAATGATTTTGTATTTCTCTTTCAAAATCACCTTCCTCCTAAGCTAGCCTAGGTAAATTACCCTTTGCTTCAAATCTGAGAGATTGAAGGGACCTGGGAGAACATCCAATTCAAGCCCCCTCACTTTGAAAATGGTGTAACAGTGTTTTGTGTGTCCGTGGTGAGGTTGCAGACCTTTATCAAGGTCACAGAGCAAGTCCAGCAAGAGTTGAACACAGGCTGCCAGAATTCCACCCTTGTCTCATTCCGAGATTGTGTGCTAAGGGTTTTCAACTGCATCTCTAAAGGGAAGGCCAAAGAAAGAGCAACAGGAAAGGATGGTAAAAAGGGGGTAGAAAGGAAGAAGGAAGGGAAGAAAAAAGGGAAAATAGCAAGCTCTCTTTCCAGAGCCACACATTTTTTTCTGTTTGCTCAGTGGCAGTCTGTTAAAGAAATACTTCATTGTCACTGAATACAGAGTCATTAAAGGCACCTTGGAAATTTGGACCCTTTTACTAGAATCAGGGCTTAAATAGCAACTTAATTTATGACACTTCTCGAGGCTGATGGCGTTTTTGCTCTAAGGTAAGGTCATCTCAGTATATACCCCTCCCGTCGCTTCCCTTTAGAACACGCAGAGGCGTTTCCTCTTTACTTTCAAGTTACTGATTATTCAACTGCTCAAATGTAAGTCACATATGTATGTAGGCACGTTTGAGTCCACGGTGTGTTTCTAAAAGAGAGCTCTTTTATATCTGCCTGTAAAAGAGGAGAGCGCAAAGAGGGGGGAACCCACAAATAAGCAAGTGAATAATTAGATCAGAGATAGATGCCACCTTTTCTCAGTGTTAAAACTGTGAGGGGAAAAAGTACTCGTGCATAATTGACATAATTGATCTAGTATTTTTTTTTCCTTTTTGCTGCAGTAATTTTTATGCATGCCATTGTTGCTGTTATTATCCAAGATGTGATCTTGTGTGGTTGATAATACAGGCTAGATATGAATACGCGTACGCACCAGCCAATCACAAATCTATAGTGTCTATTTCTGCATCACCAGGTGCTATCTCATGGGAAATATCCTCTTTTTTGGCAGGCACACAGAACACTGCATTATCTGTCATTTTCATTAGATTCAAGCTACAGCTGGGCCAAAAAGACTTAGTTCTAGCATATGTGCTCAAAATGGCCAAGCTGCGATTGTCCAAATTCACCCTTTCAGGATTGCATTACTGAACAACTGGAGCCAAAGCTAGAAATTGGAGAGAGCAAAGCGCCTGAATTCCACTTGGAAAATGGCAAACACCATAAGATCTGAAGATTGAAGCGTATTATCATGACTAACTCAAAGGGTCAGAGGAGACACTGGCTTCCACCAGCAAGCTCAACGTCTTTTGGCACATCTGAGGTGGGGATGGAAGCTGCACAGAGCCTAGATTTTGACACCACTTAACAAAGAAAAGCCAATGTCTTTCATTCCCCTCTGTGCCTTTCAGTATACCTTGGCCATGTGGAATGCAATAGGTTCTGTACCCAGGTCTTGACCTGGGCCAGCTGGTCTTGAGCCCCGTAGGACGTAGTCTGTGGCCTGCTGCATACTTGGATAGTGTGGGGTGTATAAAAAGCAACTCATCCTGAGGGAGAAAAGCATCCAACTGTCATAAGCTTGAGTCTCCATGCAAGTCTCCACTATTTTATAAATTCAGTTCTTTATGTGAACATGCGAAGAAGACATATTGAAAACTTAGCCCCACAAAGAAATAAATACAAAAATCCCCACTCCAGGTTGCTGCAAATGGGAGAACCACAGGGCTGGGGAAGATGGTCACTCCACCCAGTGGACTTCATGTTATTTGAAGCAGACATTGAAAAAAAAAAAAGAGAGAGAGAGAGAGACTAGTTGTTCAAGCAGAGAAAAAGAAAGTAAAAAGGCCAGAGGGAATGTAAAATAGTGCAGCCACTGTGGAAACAGTACAGGGGTTCCTCAAAATATTAAACATAGAATAACCATATGACCCAGCAACTCCGCTATTGGGTCTATACCCTGAAGAATTGAAGAGATACTTGTACACCCATGTTCATAGCAGCATTATTCACAATAACCAAAGTGGAAGCAACTCAAGTGTTCATTGGTAGATGAATAAATGAATAAATAGGCAAAATGCCATAGAGACAAAATAGAACAGCACTCCCAAGGGCTGAGAAGAAGGGAGAATGGAGAATTACTGTTTAATTCAGGGTTACTGGTACAGGGTTACTGGTACAGGGTTCCAGCTGGGGAAGATGAAAGGATTCTGGAGATGGATGGCAATAATGATTATACAACAATATGAATGCACTTAATACCACTGAGTTGTACACTTACAAATGGTTAAAATGGCAAATTTCTTATTACGTGTGTTCTACCACAATGAAAAAAAAGGAGGTTTGTGTCTGGTCCTGGAGACACAGACTCCCTGAGTCTGTGCCGCAGCAACACCGAGCAATGCTGTGATCTTCCAGAATGCCATTAAGGGTGAGCCCTTGGCCATGTGTCCTTTGAGCGATGTGCAAAGTTCCAAAGACAGAAGGAATATCTGGGATTTGGTTATGAGGATATATGCTGCTCTAGAATTGTCCCAGGTTTTCATGCCAGGGTGGAGACCTCACACACCATGGTGGCAGGGGATTTCTGCAGGGAGAAGTCTGCTGACAAACCCATCTTATGGGTTCTGGCATCTTGTCCACAGACAGCAGTCAGCTGTTTTTCATCTGCACTGCTAATAGGGTCTAGCTGAATTACTAACAAGCAAGGTGAAATGTAGCATGAATGTTTTGAAAGCCATGGAGCCTCACTTTGGGTTCAGGAGTAGCAAAACTAGCAAGAAGGTCACTGTTGCTGATTGGGGACAAATGTGATGAGTGTTGGGGGCTTAAACAACAGGGATGCATTTTCTCACAGTTCAGGAGGCTGCAAGTTGGAGATCAGGGTTACAGCATGATCAGGTTCGGGTGAGGGCTCTCTTCCTGACTTGCAGACAAGCACCTCCTTGGTGAGTCCTCACATAGGGATTGATGGGGGAAACAGAGCTCTGGTAGTCTCTTCCTCTCCTTATAAGGGCACTAATCTCATCATCAGGGCCCTACCCTCATTACCTTATCTAAACCTAATCGCCTCACAAAGGTCCCATTCTCCAAATTCCATCATGTTGAGGTGTAGGGCCTCAACATATGATTTGGGGGTTTGGGGGGACCTACATTCAGCCCAAAACAAATGTGACTCTTACCTTCACCAAACCATTCTTCCTGCAGCTAAAGAGAGCATCCCACATCTACATGCTCTTGGGTCCTGTAGTCCATCTGTTCTCATTAGCTGTAATTCTTTGGGTTCCATATTTCTCTCATACCCTTCCAAGTCCAGCTAGACTGCAAGCATCAGTTTATGAATAGGAAATTAAAAGTAACCTACAAAACACCTGATTTTGAAAAGATGTTTCCCCACAGGGGCCCTGTTGTCTATTAATTGTAGTGCTTTAAAACAAAGTAAATATTTTTTTGTTGTTAAAAGAAATTTCTTCTTGCATTTTCTTTCCATTATCACCCCATTAATGGAGATGAGGTAAGGCAATCTGAAAACATTTGAGTCAGAGAATATACAAACAAACTTTCAAACTGTCTTTCAGCAAGTGAGGCTAAAGTTATTGAATATGCAAATTGCCTTATTAAAAGAAGAATGATGTCTTTTTCAGCAATCAGTTTAATTACAGTGGAACCCTTCAATGGAGAAATCAACTTGTTTCTTAGAGTAGAAATTCTTTAGAAAGGGAATTTAGGTATAACAGATCAAAATTAGAAAATTTACACTTGGTGGGAAAAATGGTCTCAGTAAAGAAAAATGTACACTTGGTAGAAAAAATGAGGTGGTGGGGGAAGAGGAAGAGAGATGCCAGTACCCCGCTTGGTAGCCTTGCCTGGGTCTCTGAGCCCCAGGGTATTTGTTTGCCATTGTCCTGCTCTACAGCTTGAAGGCGGTGTTACCAAAATGCCAGGGGTTTGGTCTAGATCACGTCGCTCCCTGCACAGAAAGACAATTACTGAGACAATGAGTATTGCCAGGGAAGAAGACTTTATTCAGATGATGCAGCCCAGGAGATGGGAGATGAGTCCCAAATCCATCTTCCCAACTGATTCAAATTAGGGGTTTATATAGCAGGGAAGAAATGTAACTATGTGTGGGAAAACTGAAATTAGGGAGCAGTCTGGAATCTCAGAGTTTGGATGTGGTGATACCATCTAGAAGCCAGAGAATCAGTTTCCTGAGAAAAGGACTCAGCTCAGACAAAGACAAATTTCAAGCTTTAAGACAGGGAGGGTGAATTTCTTTGTTTATTCAAAAAAGAAAAAAAAAAACCCCATAAACCTCAGTTCTATGGGACAATTAGGTCTGTTTCAAAAGAAAAGATATAATGGCCTATAAAAGGTATTTATGCCCAATAACTAAGGCCTCATACTCCCTGTGGGGTAGGAGTGGATTTTTTAGGGTTGGGCCCATGTGCACCAGGACCAGAATTAATGTGACGTCAGTATTGAGAAGGCCTTCCATCAGAGCCCTGTCCATTCTGCCCCAGGCCTTTCCCTTTCCCCTCAGAGGCCAGAGTTCCCTGCCCAGTGTCCCATTTCTCCAAAATCTTCTCCCCGCTCAGGTATTAGAGATCTGAGTAACCATGCAAGCCTCTCCTCAGTGAAGACCCATTTGTTCATTCCAGGCCTTATAGGTCTGTTTTAACGGAGGGTCCCGTGGTTGGGGGGATACTGGTCCTTCAAGAGACACCAAAACAACCATGACAACTGAGAAAGATCTCTGGAGAGACCTGGTCTGGAGGTACACTTCACCCATGTCCCACCCTCAGCTACCTCCATATCATAGTGCCCTTGGAAGGGCGGCCGACCAAGATTTAGGGCAGAGGTTTGAAGTCACACTTTTTGGGTTGACTCTCTGCTACTGACAGCATCAACTTAGTGACAACCAGCAAGTTGTAGATCCTCTCTATGCCTCAATGTGCTCATCTGTAAAATGGGGGCGATAACACTGTCTGTCTAATAAGATGGGTTTGAAATGTACAGAGAAAATCAGGCAAAAATTTGGTATAATATTTGTCCCATTGCAAACATTCCTTCAATAGTCATGGTGGCGGCAGCAGTACAAATCTCCCATGTACATTGCTTTGTTACCTTAGCTTTCACACAAGTCTGAAATGCAAAACATGCAATTCACACATACTCAAGAAATGCACAGGCAAGTGTTCCTTCAGTGAACTTCAAATTCTTCAGCAGAGAACACATGCCAACAGTGAACAAAACTGGGAAAACAATCCCTATACTTTAACGTTATAGTGGAAAGACAAACAATAAATAAAAAGCATCATGAACATAAAGATCATATTTTATTTCAGAAGTATCTGCAGGGAACAGAAGAATAGAACAAAGTAAAGTGGTCAGAAGACCTGAAGCAAGCTAAGCAGTTGGCAGCGGCAATGTAAATAGGATGAACAAGATCAGGCTCATTGAGGGGAGGTTGAGCAAGGTTTTTAAAATGGAGGGAGCCATGGAAATCTAGAAGAAGAGAATCTTAGGGAGAGAGGCAAAGGCCCTGGGGCAGAAATGGGCCTGACCTGTTCCTGGCACAGCAGTAGGTCAGTGGGAATACAAGGAGGGAGTGGCAGGATTGGAAAAAAACACCCAAGATAGGGACAGAAAGTGATGGGGCTAGATCATGTAGGGTCTCAGAGCCACCATAAGGGCTCTAGCTCATGCTTAGATGAAATGGCAGTCCTTTGTAGGGCTCTTGAGCTGAGAAGTAGTATTACTTATCTGACTCTTATTTGAAAAGGAAGATCCAGCGACCGTGCGGTGGGTCACTTGGGATGGGGCACACATAGCCTGGAGGTGAGGGACCAAGCTGGTAGCAGCAGTTGTGGATGCGAGAATATTCTAAATGTGGAAATATTCTAAAGGCAATCCAACAGGCTTACCTCACAGATTAGATGTGGGGTCTGAGAGATACAGAGGAGACAAGATGACTTCCAGATTGCATTTAATTAATGCAAAGTAGTTTGTAAACAAGGAATCCCTGACTACCTTGTTTGTTGTGAAAAACAATAAATCCACATTTACTCTCAATTGCTAAGTGCTTACCTATAGTGTTTACCTCAGTACAACAGACTATACTGCACATTTAAAAATGAGGTCACATTAAGAATATGTCATCTATGCCTCAGGTGAGGAATATGCTCAGATGAGGACATTGTGGGCATCAGGTGGTAAATGGAAAGCACTCATAAGTGCTTCTGTCTGTTTCTTGAAAAAATATGTTCCCATCCCAGGGCATTTGCACATGCTATGGTTTGCGCCTAAAATGTTCTTTTCTAAGAGCTTTGAACATCTGGCTGTTTCTCCTCATCAGCTCAATTATTCCCTCCAACCTGGCCACTCTCTCCCACCGGATCCTGTTGTATTAGTCAAGGTTCTCCAGAGAAACTGAACCAACAGGATACATAGATGTAAACAGATTTATTATACAGAATCAGCTCCCTGTAATCCCAGCATTTTGGGAGGCTGAAGCGGGCAGATCATTTGAGGTTAGGAGCTCGAGACCAGCTTTGCCAACATGGTGAAACCCCGTCTCTACTAAAAAGTCAAAAATGAGCTGGGCGTGGTGGTGTTCCTGTAATCCCAGCTACTCGGGAGGCTGAGGCAGGAGAATCACTTGAACCCAGGAGGTGGAGACTGCAATGAGCTGAGATCATGTCACTGCACTCCAGCCTGGGAGACAGACCGAGACCCCGTCTCAAAAATAAAAACAAACAAACAAAAAAAAGAATTGGCTCATGTGACTATGGTGGCTTAGAAGTCCCCAGACATGCAGTCAGCAAAGGGGAAGACCCAGGAGAGCCCATGGGGTAGCTCCAGTTTGAACCCAGAGGCCTGAGGACCAGGAGAGCTAAGTGTACATTCCAGTCTGAAAGCCAGAAGGCTCGAGACCCAAGAAGAGCAGATGTTTGAGCTCAAGTCCAAAGACAGGAAAAGACCAGTGTCCCACCTCCATCAGTCCATCAGAAGGAGCTACCTGTTCCTCCTAGGAGGTCAGTCTTTTTGTTGTATTCAGGTCTTCAGTTACTGGATGACCACCCCACCTCACATTGTGGAGGGCCACCTGCTTTGCTTAGCCTAATAATTTAAATGTTAATCTAATCCAGAAACACTCTCACAGAAACACCCAGAATAACAATAATCTGGGCATCCTGTGGCCCAGATCACCTAAAATGAACCATCACACCTGGTGTGTCCCCTTTGTATTGGTATTTTGTGACTTTATCTTAGTTATTTATCTGGTTATCTATTTATGGGTTTGTCTTCTCTGTGAGAGTATCACATCCACCAGCTGTTTCTTGAATTAATGAAATACTGAATAAATGAAAACGTTCTGTGTGTGATTTGAGATCTAGGAGAGAGAGGCATGGAATTTTGCTGAGGCAAGGTGACATTGGTATGGAGGGGAGAGGGTACTTGATGAGAACCAGAAGGAGCCAGGGGGCTGAACAGGAGTGGGACCAGGAGAGGGATTGGGAAGAAAGTAGACTGGATGGGATCAAACCTTATGGGAATAAACAAAAATCCATCTCTGACAGCCAAATCCCCCCTGCATGCATTCTGGCTTTTATTTTTAATCTGGAGCCAAACATCCCCTGGCCTGACCCCTCTGACTTGGGTCCCACACAGCAAATCAAAGCCCAAACAGGGCGGGTCCCAGGCTGGGCTTTCCTGGAAAAGTGAGGAGTGGAAATGAGCCTTGTGGTCTCACCCCAGCCCTGGAAGGCCATTTGTCTGTAGGATAAAGGGGTCAGGCAATGGCCCAGTTCATCATGACTGGCAAGGCTGCCCCAAGAGGCCCAGAGCTGGATAGACACAGGTCAGTTTCCTGCACAGCCAGCCAGCCCTCGGCCGGGAATTCTTACATTGCGCTTTCCTGTTGGCACATACGGCTTTGTGTTTTGTTGATCAATTTTAATGAAAAAAAAAAAATGAAATAAAGGAGAAGCTGTCTTCAAGTGTTAAATGTTATGTGCATAAATCTTGCTAAAACTGTGAAGAGAAATACCCCTATATAGGACTTAAGCTAAAATCATCTCTCCGAAGTTGTCATGTTTTTAATTTGTTTGTGTTTTTTTACAAATTTTAGATAGAATAATTGGTTTTAGAAGCATTGCTCTGATAAACCTTCCTCTAGGGACTCTGTGTGGAGAGGTTCTGGTAGGGTTGAGCCATGTGTTCAGGGTTAGATTGGGTCTCAGAGGCTGGCACAAGGGTGACATGAAGGACAAGGTTCCTCCTTGGCAGGGTCTTCAGGAAAGGGAGCACATCCTAGTGGGGAGAAGGAGGCTCTGGCTCAGGCCCTTGGTGGGTGCAAAGGGGCAGGAGTGCCCAAGGCACAGGGTCTCAGATGGAACAGCCATGTGTCTGCTCTCTGTTGCTCTGAGTGGAGGCGGCCAGTGGGGCCCTGGCCAGGAGCAGGCAGGGAGTGGTGAGCATTCTTCCCCCATCTTCCTGTCCCTGAGCACTGCAGGCCTGGCTGGCATCAGCCTTTATTTAGCCCCGCATCTCTGCCCAGTACTTGGGAAGGTTCTGGTCTGGGAATCAAGAAGATGGAGACACAGCCCTACCCTTAGGAGCCTATGATTATTACTTCTCTGTAAAATGAGAGGAGGCTCACTCAGAGACAAGGAAGGGAACCCATGAGGGGCTGCAACTTGGGTCTGAGGGGAAAGTTCTGTGTGGGCTGAAGGAGGAGGAAGCCCTCTGGGGTTGGGGGCACCTTGAGTCAGTTTTCACAGTGGTAAAAAGAGAGGGATCTCTAGGCAGGTGGTGCAGACTGAGGCAAGGCCAGGTGGTGAGAATAATCCAGCCCAGGGGACATCCAGGAGAGAGGCTTGGCTGGACCCACCAGCAGAAGTCCTGTAGATCCATCCGGACCAAAGGAGGTGAG
The DNA here is from genome assembly GCF_029289425.2 of Pan paniscus. Lineage (NCBI taxonomy): Eukaryota > Metazoa > Chordata > Mammalia > Primates > Hominidae > Pan > Pan paniscus. The sequence goes on from NC_073269.2 coordinate 37,149,531, forward strand.
AGGCTGTGTAGGGGAGGAGGGGTGGGCACATGTTTCAGAGTTGACAATCAAGTTTCTAACTATCACAGATGATTTTGGAACATATAGTTGGAAGAGAACTCAGATGAGTCAGTGAGAAGTGATCTGAAAGAAAAATGGAGTAAGATATGAAGAGATACTTTACAGAAGTGAATATCCAAACAACCCATGAACCTATGAAAATCTGTTCAATCTCACTAATCATCAGAGAAGTGCAAATTAAAACCACAGTGAGTCCAAGCATGGTGTTTCTTGCTTGTAATCTCAGCACTTAGGGAGGAGGCCAAGTGGGGAGGATCTTTTGAAGCCAGAAGTTTGAGACTGGGCAACATAGCAAGACTCCCTCTCTACAAAAATAAAAATAAATTATCCAGGCATGGTGACACACACCTATAGTCCCAGCTCCTAGGGAGGCTGAGGTGGGAGGATTGCTTGAGCCAAGGAGGTTGAGCCTGCCATGAGCTGTGATTGCACCAGTGCACTTTAGCCTGGGTGACAGAGACTCTGTCTCTTAAAAAAAAGAAATACTGAAAAACAACAACAACAACAACAAACACAATGAGATACCACCACACAAACTGGCAAAATTGGAAGGACAGAAAGTACCAAGGGCTGACAAGAACCTGGAGCAAACAGGGCTCTCATGCCCTGCTGGTGGAAATGGAAACTGGTAGAATCACTTGGGAAAACTGGCAGTATCTACCATGTGTACCCTCCATCCTGGCAATGCCACTCGTAAGTATGTACCTGGCAGAAGTATGTGCATATGGGGCAATGATAGCACCTGGCCCTTGGGTTGCTGTGAGCAAAAAAAGAGAATATTCCTGCCCTATCCCAGCAGACTTTTCCCAGCAGCATAGTGTAGAATTGCTATAAACTGGGACTTATCCAAGAATCCATCAGCAGGAGGATGCATCAATGGACCACGGCGCCTTCACACAGTGGGTTACTGTAGGCATGCTGTATTTCAAATTAAACATTTCTGAAAATGACTTGGATTTGGGAGGAGTGAGATGTGCTAAGCTCTCCTGCGCTCCCAGAAGCTGCAGGAGAGACATGATATAAGAGAATGGCCAGCCGGGTGGTGTCAGCATGGTTGCCCTCCCTCAAGGGGCCCCACGGGAATCTCCATGTAATCTCCATCCCTTGCCTTCCCAGCCTCGGGGCTGCTGGCTGTCTGCAATGTTTCTTGGCTTCCAGCCACATCCCTCCACTCTCTGTTCCATCTTCACATACCCTTCTCCTCTGCATGCCTTTGGGTCTCCTCTCTAGCTGCCTGTCTCTTACAAGGACACATGTGCTTGCATTTAGGGTAAGCTTGGAAATTCCATGATGAGCTCCTGCTTTCAGCATCCCTCACTTAAATCCCAGTGTTTGCTGTAAAATGTAACAGTCACAAGTTCTGAGGGCTGGGAAGCAAATAGATCTTTGGGGGTTGCTTTTTTCCCCCATTTGTCTGCTGACCACATCTAGAATATAATAACTTGACATCTCAGGGCAGGAATATTCTCTTTTGAAGCTCACAGCAACCCAAGGACAAGGTGCTATCATTGCCCCATTTTGTAGCACTGCGCAGAGAGGGGAGGTGGGGACAGAGCAGTGACATGAACCTGATGTTCACAATGAGAATAAGACAAATGTTTAGAGGCTCCTGTAGTCCACTTTCTGGCTCCCCCTCATCTACTTTTGTAATCAAACACCACGGACTGGGCATTGGTGGCCGGAAGTGTAGACAATGGAGGTTAACAGGCCTGGGCTTAGAGCTGCCTCAATTTCCTCATCATGTCAACCTCACAGCAGGGACAGCCTGAGCATGAAAGGAAACAACATATGAAGATACTTAGCTCAGGGCTTAGCAAATAGTAAGCTTCCCATTGATGATAGATATGATCGTTCTTTTTGTTTAATTGAACAAATGTTTCCCAGTCCCTTCAGCATGCTAAGCCCTGGGTGGTAGTCACAGTTTGCAGAGAGAGCTGTCAGCATCTCCTGGCTACTGGGACTAGCTGGAGTGATAATAGTATTCAGGGCAAATGTCAGTTGTTCCTCATCCGCACCCCTCCTTCATTCCTGCTTGCCACAAGGATCTATCCATAACAGTCCATGTTAAATGTTGGCATAAAGAAGGTGCTATCGGTTGGGCATGGTGGTTCATGCCTGTAAGGGAGGCCAAGTCAGGTGGATCACCTGAGGTCAGGAGTTCAAGACCAGCTTGGCCAACATGTTGAAACTCCATCTCTACTAAAAATACAAAAGTAGCCGGGCGTGGTGGCACATGCCTCTAATCCCAGCTACTTAGGAGGCTGAGGCAGGAGAATCACTTGAAACCGGGAGGCGGAGGTTGTAGTGAGCCAAGATCGCGCCATTGCACTCCAGCCTGGGTGACAAGAACAAAACTCCTTCTCAAGAAAAAAAGAAGATGCTAGCATCCTTGCCTCTCTCTTTGCAGGAATTCACAGGGCAAAAGGTACAGAAGGAAACTGTGCTCCAGGGTGAGACATGTCATCAGAAGGCTCTCATCTGGACCTTGGAGGAAGAACAGGTGAGTGATGCCTCCTGTAGAAGATAATGCCTGAGCTGAGTCCTGGAGGATGCAAACACCACGTGCTTCAGCTTCAGGTGTCAATATCTGAAAGTTGGCTGAAGAAATGTGCACCTGTGCCTCTGGGGAAGATGGTGGTGGAAATCAGGAAATATAGTAGTTGAAGACAGAGCAGGAGACCTGGACTGCAGAAGGCACTGATGATGATGATGATGATGATGATGATGATGAGCATGATGGTTCAATGGTCAGGATCCTAGTGGGAAACCCAGGACACACCCAAGGGTGACTGAAGAGCTTCCTGACAGGACTACTCACAACAATGGGGAAAGGGACTAACAGAAAACAGCAAGGGAAGATAAAACACTCCAGGGCTATCAGCAGCAGCAACCTCTATCACCTTGTGACCTGAAGGGCCAGGGAAGGAGCAGTAACCAGAACCCAGAGAGAGCTGTCCAGTGGAAGAGGTCATCTGATAACCTTTGCCAGGAGAATACAGCCACTGTCAGTGGTGGCCCAGAAGAGAGAAAGACAGGGGAACAAATACTCTGACTGTCCTCTGATATCCATCTCTTGTAGCGCTCCCAATTAGCCATTCCCAACTAGAAGTCAAAGAGTAAGACAGCCTATGGATGAAGTCCACATTGGTCAGCTTCCTGGAGTACAGAGCAGGGTGGAGGAAGAGAGAAAGTAGATTTGGAGGGGCAAACAGGGAATCTATCCCCATGATGAAGACAATGATCATGGTGGTGGTAACAGTGATAATTGTGGTGGTGGTGATGGTGCTGGTAAGAATGATGATGGTGGTAGTGGTGACAGTGGTGTTTGTGATGGTGGCAATGATGATGGTGGTGGTAAGAGTGATAATTGTGGTGGTGGTGATGGTGGTGGTAACAACGATGATAGTAGGTGGTGGTGGTGGTGATGATGGTTGTGATGGTAGTGGTAACAATGATGATGGTAGGTGGTGGTGATGGTGATGGTGGTGGTGGTGATGATGGTTGTGATGGTGGTGGTAACAATGATGATGGTAGGTGGTGGTGGTGGTGGTGGTGGTGGTGATGGTGGGGGTGACGATAATGGTGGTGATGGTGGTGGTAACAATGATGATGGTGGTGGTGATGATGGTGGTGGTAGTAAAGATGGTGGTGATGATGACTACCATTTATTGAGCTCATATAGTGCCACTCAGCGTGCTAAGGGCTTTCAACCTTCACACGAGCCCAGTAAGATAGGGAGGTAGAGATTCTCAGAGATTTGGGAGATCTACATACAGCCCAACTGTCAGAGCTGGCCTCTGCTCCCTTGGACCTCCCTGAAAACACAGGAATTGGTAAAGCCCCTGGTCCTGGCAATTTGTATTATAATTACATTTGAGTTTGTTTGTGTTCCTTACCTCTCTGTGAGCTCCTCTAGGTAAGTTTAGTATCTGATTATTACTGTAGACTAGGGCTTGGCAGTGTCTAGCAGGGTATCTGCTACTCAGGAATTGCTAAGCCAATGATGATTAGTGAGTGAATGAATGAATGAACAAACGAATGAATGAATGAATGAATGAAAAGTCTGTGACTTCCAGTCCTAGATAGCAAGGTCTGGGCCGTACACCTGCTTTCTACAGAGCCTGGTCCACCATAGGCACTTAGCAAATGTTGGAGATAATCCAACACAGTGGCACCGTGACATTTCTGTTTTCTCTGGTGCACGTTTCCTCACATCTAAACATGGACTGAAAGACATCCAAGCTTTTCAAAGCTATGTGGTTTCCTGAAATTTCCACAAGCCCAAACTCTGAGCTAAAAGTGAGGATGTTTGTCCTGTGTCTCAATGCTGCACGTGGAAACTCACAGCCCAACATAGCTCAGAATTGCTAATCACCTTGGGATTGTTGTGTTAATAAGTGAAAATACAGAGAAACACAAACCTGTCTTCCTGTTAATGTTAATTTTGCTCCCAAAAAATGTTGCTAAAACATATTGACGGGCATGTCACAGATGTTCCTTCTTTCATACATGCGAGATGCTGAAAGTGAGAGCTGGACGCTTTGACAGGATTTCTGTTGCTTTTATGATAACCGCCGTCAGGCCATTTTCCTACCACTGGGGCCCGGCCCTTTATCTGGCCATTCTCCTGTGCAGAGGCTCACGCTGGGGCAGGCATGTAATTCTGTATCTACTACCACAACCTGCACAATAGACTGATAAAGGTAAGCAGCTTGAAAAAAGATGAGCGATGTCACCATCTTGTCAACTCACCTGCTAATTTCAGTATATGCAGAACGTCTGTAACAGCCTGCTTGGTGGAGGACTAAGTTGAATCTCAGGTTGTTCATTCCCAGAGCTCATTAGGGGGAGAGATGACACAATGGCAGGGCAGGTGGCTCTCCAGTTTGACACCAAGGTTTTTAACTCATCTGGGTAGCAGAGATTTAGATCCACTTACCAGTTTTTGAAGAATCAAGCAGAACGGCACCACCTTCCCTCATCTTGCAGTGGCCATGTTTAAGCCTAAGAAGGTGTCTCATGATTTAGCATGATTACCAAAGAGGAAACCCATCCAGAATCTTCTGGCTTCATGGCGTTTTCCTTACCATGCAGGGAGCAGATTGGCAGGGACCTCAGCAAAGGGGCAGGGTAGGTTCTGGTAATATTTTAGGCCTGGTAATATTACCAGGGGTCATGTTATCTGTTTTGGAAGATGTACCATCTGAGCAGAGAGAAGAAGGGTTTTCTCCATGTCTAACGGGTTTCCTTTAGAATCCCTCTGCAGTAGCAGTGCTCTGTGGCTGGGTCAGAGGAGAGAGAGAACCACCGTAGTGGCTTGGGGAGGGAGAACGGAGACAATGGGGCATTAAGGAGCTAGACTTGTGCCAGCTACCAGGAAGAGGCTCTATGCTAAGCAGAAAGCATGGGCATCCCCCTCCAGACCCACACCAGCAGAATTTGTGTTTTGTTGGTGTGCCCACAGGCTGACAGAAGAAATGCAACAAGGAAGAAAAATGCAATGAGGAAGTGAAGGTACAGTCCCAGGCCAGGGGACTTGGAAAGTGGCCTTCTGCTTTTTGTTGTTGTTGCTGGACATTTTTCCTTTTTGCAATATTTTCAGCCAATTTCATCAAATGAAAAATTGCCACCTCGTTGTGGATGCTCTATTCTGGCTAATTAGCACTGATGAGGAATCCTGGGTCAAGCCCAGGATACAGCTACATGCAGGACTCCAAAGAGAAGCCAGAAGGAACTGGAGTCCTGGCCAGATCCTCTAGAGTCCCTGCTCCTACAGGCATCTCCACTGCAGGTGAATGCAGTGTCTGTCATCCCCACTGAAAACCATGATTGTTCCCATATGGATTGAGGCATCCTGAGAGCCGCATGCTCTACATAGAGATAAAGTAATTTTTACTATTCTTCCAATGTGGAATAGGAACTTGGAGAGTGAGCTCCATCAGTCTCTGCCCAGATTTGGAGAAAGAACCCAGATAGAACCACCTTTTCCAGAGGCATTGAGAGCAGGTTCAAGCTGGGGAAACATCTTCCCAAATAAACACTTCTGTACCGATGCTGTGTATCCAGCCAAAACGAAGAGTGCATGGAATTGTTGGCCAGATGCAATCTCAGAGAGCTCTTGTTCCAGGGAGAACTGAATCCCTCAGACAATAATCCTCAGCTCCTCCTAGCTGCGCCCAGCTGAAGTCTGCCTAGGGGATAGTGGAAGGCACTGTTTCACTCCACAGTTTTGGAAATGTGCATGCAACATTTCTAGGTCACACCAAAATGCACAGCCCTTGATGAAAAATTCAAATCCTAGGCAGGTCTGAGAACTGACCCTAAACTCCCATCCCAACCCAAGAACCTCATTCCAAGTGCTTCTAAGGAAAGCAGAGAGTCAAATAGAATCCCTCAAAGGAAAGGAGAAGCTAGCTGGCGTTTCTTGCAATGTCAGACATGCCTCAACTTTCCCTTTAGAATGGCTTTCCTTTGCAGATAGAAGTGTATTGCTTTAACCCATACAACACGTGTGTCCAATGTGTTAAAAGAAGATAAGTTTCTTAGACAAAAAAATACATATGTAAGACTCTAATTCACAGAGGACAAGTAAGGTGAGACTCATGGGCCCTAAAATAGGTATTGTGATGTTTAATTTTATGTGCTAATTTGACAAGGCCACAGTACACAGGTAACTGGTCACATATATCTGGATATTGCTGTGAAGGTATTTTTTAGATGAGATTAACATTTAAATCATTAGATTTAGAGTCAAACATGTAACTCTCCGTAATGTGGGTGGGCCTCATCTAATCAGTTGAAGGCCTTAAGAAAAAGAGAGATTTTGCCCAAGGAAAGGGGAATTCTGCTAGTAGATTGCCTTTGGATCTGAACTACAACATCAACCCTTCCCTGAGTCTCCAGCCTACCAGCCTGCCCTGCAGATTTAGGACCTGACAGCCTCTATAATCATGTGAGCCAATTCTACGAGATTCTCTCTCTCTCTCTCTCTCTCTCTCTCTCTCTCTCCCCACCCTTAGAGGACAAAAAGAAATTAGCCTTTGCCAGTGTAGGTGCTGTCATAATGACACTGATTCAACACATGCCTTTTCCCTGCAAAGCCTGAAGGCAGGGTGCCTCAACACCTGGCTTAGGTCTTCTCATTTTCATGAAAGATATGTCGCATGAAAAATGGCATTCTGAGGCTCGTCTTGCTCTGAGTGAAGACTACTCTGAGAATCAGAAAACGAAACACTAGCCAGACATGGCAAAAAACAAACAAACAAAAAATCTTAATTGCTCGAATTGCCGCTGAAACCAACCTTTCAGAGAATTGCCTGACTCTAAAATTGGAAGGCCACAGAAAGGCAGCAAGCAGGTTGGGAACCAGGTGTGTTAGGGGTTTTTCTTTCCTGCATCCTATTGTTTTAAAGGCGTCTTGATCCATGGGTTGCAATATGGCTCAACCTGTAAGGAGGGAGAGGTGAGAGGTCAGCCACCCTCTGCTGTAGGGAGCTGATGTTTCCACCTCTCACATTTCGATGAGCAAGACATTTTGCTTCTTCATCCCCCAAAAGGAAGAGGTGAGCAGGCACTGGAGTGTTTTGACTGAAGTGTCTTTGGTGTTCCCTTTCTAATAAAGGGCCATATATTAGTGCCGAACAGTCATTTTTTTGAGCACTAAAGTAATACCAGTACTCTCATTGCTGAAGAAATTGCTGAGCAAAATCTTCCAACAATGTGTCTCCCCGGCATTCCTTAACCCTATTGATAATGATAAAGTCTCATAAATCTAGGTAAATCTTTAATTACGCCTTCAGAACGTGACGATATTATGACCGTGATATAGTCATAAAGGGCACATTCAAAATTAGCTCCGTATACATTTTATGAATATGTAAAAGGGTAGAGGTGGTGAGAGTTCAAAAGCAAAGACCAAAAAAGGATGTATTTTTTTCTTCTTTGTTGCAATCATCTGTTAAGACGGGATCTTATTTTCTTTTTTAAGATAATTGTAGGAAAAAGCTCTCTTTCTTGTCTTCTATAGTTTTTATTAAAATCCAAAGCACCGACTTGGTGAAGAGCCCTATTTCATGTTACAAAAACTGCGAGATTAAATAGAGGGAGTATTTTCTTCTGTGTTGAAACACCTTTTGGCCTAAAAATTGTTCTTCCTTGTATTAAATGTGTGTGAAATATTTATGGAGAGAGGCATTTCTTTGCACTGTTTTACTGAGGCCGTAACAAAGCCTAGAGTTTGTTTCATTCTCTACAATCAGGGTGATTACAGCCTCATCTGTCTCCCACCCCTGCATTTGGTTAGTAGCCCTATGCAATTTATTTTTATCTTCAGCCAATGCACATATTTTTACTTGTGTGAATAATAGGGGAAAGATTAAGTTCTTTTATTTTGCTAATTAAACTGCATTTTTCTAAATCTCATGAAGTAGTAAGTGACAGGATTAACAGGAGCACTTTGCAGAGTTTTGCTGTTTTCCTGATTAGATTAGAGGTATTTGATATTGAAGTCAGAGCTGATGAAGTGGTTTCCTTGATGTGAATGAATGCATGACCCTAGTTTATCACCGCAGCTTCATAAAGAAGTCTTCCTTACTGTCGAGAAAGCCCAACCAAGAGTGAAAATGACATTAGCAAAAAGCTAAGCAAAAGGTCAGCAGAGCAGAATGAGAAGGGAGAAGGAAAAAATGCATTCCTCTGCCTCTTTATTTTTCCCCCCAAGGGGTTAAGGAAGATTGCTCAGTTACAACCTCTGTGCTGAGCAGAGCAGGGTGAGCCTCAGAACTGTACCCTCCTGAGACAGGGACACCTTTCTCAGCCTCTAGAGTTTGAAGGTAAAAATTTTATGTTAAAAAAACAAACAAGGAAACAACAACAACAACAACAAAAAAAACAAGGGGAATAGAAATGCACAGCGAGGAAAGCTCCAGCTCTCCCTTCCCGTCCCCCAGTGGCCCCCATGCAGACTTATTCCCATAAGCATCTCCAGACTCCTTTGGGCTATCCTGGGCCTCCTCCGGAGCTGGGCTTAAAGCTCTTCTTCAAGGCAGCCAGGGGCCAACTGAAGGCAATAAGCAAAGGCCACTTCTCCCTCGCTTCCTCACACCTTCCCTTCCTCACACCTTCAAGCTCCCCAACCCCAGCTTCCTAGCCCCTTAGGGGAGGGAAGTAAAATGAAGGAGTGATGTCAGACAAACCAGAGGGGAAGATCAGAATAGGGGTGTGCTTTGCCAAATCCTCTATGGTGAACAGAGGAAAGACATTGCGGCAGGGATGAGGAGGAGCCTGCAGAGGGAGCTCAGTGGAGGCTGGACCATGCCCAGGACTGGGCATCTTTCAATGGTAAGTCCAGGCAAGGCCATTGTGTGTCTATTTGTTACATTATTATCCCCTTCTTCTCTTAATCCCTAATCTTGTCTTCCCCAGAGACACATTATTTTCTTTTTAATCAAGGTATAATTTGCATACAGCAAAAGACACATAAGTGTACAGACGGATGAGTTTTGGCACATGCACAGCCACGTGCAATTCACATTCCTATTAGAATATAGGATGTTTCCATCACCCCAGGAAGTTCCATCATTATCCTTCCCAGTCAGTGCCTGCCTTCCCACCCATCCAAGCAATCACTGTTCTGGTTTCTATTTCTAACTATAAATTAGTTTTTTCCTGTTCTAGAATTTTATAGAAATGGAATTCTACAGAATGAACTCTTTTGTATCTGGCTTCTCTCACCCACCACAATGTTTCTGTGGCTCTCTGTTGCACATAACCATAGGTCACTCATTTCTACTGCTGATTTGTATTCTGTTGTGTGATTCTACCACAATCTTTTCATCTGTTCTTTTAACGAATGTTGGGGTTCCTTCCGGTTTTACCCATTATGAATCAAGTCACGGTGACCGTTCTTGTGCAAGTCTTTTGCAGACATATATTTTGATTCCTCTTGAGTAAGTGTGTAGGAGTGGAATTGCTGGGCTCTAGGGTAAAGTGTATATTTAATTCTATGAGAAACTACTGAGATGGTTTGGCTATGTCCCCACCCGAATCTCATCATGAGTTGTAGTTCCCATAATCCCCATGTGTCATGGGAAGGACCTGGTGGAAGGTAATAGAATCATGGGGGCGGTTACCCTCATGCTGTTCTCATGATACTGAGTGAATTCTCACAAGATCTGATGGTTTTATAAGAGGCTTTTCCCCCTTTTGCTCAGCACTTCTTGCTGCTGCAATGTGAAGAAGGACATGTTTGCTTCCCTTTCCCCCTTCTGCCATGATTGTCAAGTTTTCTGGGGCCTCCCCAGCCATGCTGAACTGTGAGTCAATTAAACCTCTTTTCTTGATAAATTACCTAGTCTTGAGTATGTCTTTATTAGCAGTGTGAGAAAGAACTAGTCAACTATCAAACTGTTTTTCAATTTGGTTTCACCATTTTTCATTTAGCCAACAATGTAAGAGAGCTCTGCAACCTGTTTATTCCATATCTTCACCAACATTTAGCATTGATAGTCTTTTAAATTTTAAGCATTTCAGTGATTCTGTATAGCTTTCCAAATATGGTTTTAATTTTCATCCTCCTTCTGATCATTGACATTTATCACTTTTTATATGCTTATTGGTCATTCAAATATCTTTGTGAAGTATTTGTTCACACGTTTTGCCTATTTTTAGTGGAGTTCTCTTATTCTTACTGAGTTGTATGAATTCCTTATATATTCTGAAGACCAGTCCTTTTCCAAATGTGTATATTACAAAATCTTTTTTCTTCATCTTTAGTTGCCAACTAATATATTTTATGTTTTTATTAACATGCAGTAAATTGAGTTCTTTTGGGGTACACTTCTCTTACTTTTAACACATGTAGAGATTCATATAACCACCATTACAATCAGGACACAGAGCATTTATGTCACCCCAAATGACTCTAACCTTTGTGGGCACATGCTCCCCACCCATAACCCCTGGGAACTAGTGATCTGTTCTCTATCACTATATTATAGTTTTTTAAAAAAATAAATAAACAGAACACCATATAAATGGAATCACACCATATGTAACCTTTTGAGGTTGACTTCTTTCACTCAGCATCTCTGAGATTTTTCCAAGCTGCTGTATGTATCAGTAGTTCATTGATTTTTATTGCTGAGCAGAATTCCATTGTACCAATTCACGTTTAATGGTGTTTTTTTTTAATAAGCAGAGGCTTTTAATTTGGACCAAGTCCAATTTATCAGTTTTCTCTGTTATGGTTTGCAGTTTTTTTCATTACATATAACACATTTGGCCACTGAAAGGTAGTCAAATAATAGATTCTCCTGTGTTTATTTATAAGACCTTTATATATAGTTTTAGCTTTTACACTTAGGTCTATAATCTATCATAAATTAATTTTTGCATTTAGTGTTAGGTAGGATTTAGTTTTTATTTTTTCAGTATGGGTATATCTGTTTTTTAAAGCATCATTTGCTGCAAGACTGCCCTTTTCTCATTGAATTGCCTTGCAGCTTTTGCCAAAAATCAGTTGTGTGAATTTATTTCTGGCCTCTGTATTCTGTTCACTTAATCTATTTGTCTGTTTCACACCAATGCAAACTCTCTTGATAACTCTAGTTTCACAGGCAGTCTTAAAATCAGGTAGTGTAAGTTATTTAACTTTGTTCCCTTTAATATTGCTTTGGTTATTCTAAATCCTCTAGATTTCCATAAAAATTTAAGATTCAGCTTGTCAAAGAGAAGTCTGCTGGAATTTCTATTTGGATAGCAGTGAGTTAAATTTTGGAGATAGAATATTACAGCAACATTGAATTTCAATCCATGAACATGGTATATATCTCTTCATTTATTTAGGTTTTCTTTAATTTTTCTTGGCGTATTTTGTACTTTTCAGTATAGAAGCCATACATATATTTTCTTAAGTATTTTTATTTTATTTTATAAAGTATTTTAAATTTTTATTTTCTAACTTTTTTGCTAGTATATAAAAATGCAAATGATTTTCCAGAATTGATCTTATCTCTAGTAACTTTGCTAAATTCACTTATTTCTGACTACTTACAGATTCTTTTGGATTTTCTACATGTACAATTCTACATGTATAAATAATTAGAGTTTTATTTCTTCCTTTCCAAACCCGATGCATTTTATATATTTTTCTGCCTATTGTACTGGCTAAACCCTCCAGTACAGTTTAGCATGGATGTGATGAAAGTGAATTTTTATTGCTTGTTTTTGACATTAGGGGAACTCTATCAGATTGAGAAATGTTCCTTCTAGTCTTATTTCACAAAAAAGTTTTTTTATGAATAAGTGTTGAAAATTAGCAAATGCTTTTTCTGCATTTATTAGGATCATCATATGGTTTTTTCCTTCTTTCATTGTGGTAATTCTGGTGAATTAGATTAATTTTTTAATGTTAAAACAATCTGATGTTCCTTTAATAATCCATTTAGTCATGATGTATTATCCATTTTTATATATATTTTGTTAAGAATATTTGCATTTAAGTTCATGAGAAATACTGGCTTGTAATTTTCTTTTATTTTAATGTTCTTGTTTGGTTATTGTATTAGCATTGAGCTAGGTTCATCAAAAAAGGGGTGATGTGTTCCTTTCTTCTCTATTTTCTGAAACAGTTTGTGAAAAATTCGTATTTTTTGAAATTTGATAGAATTCAAAAGTGATCTAATATATGAGTGCTTTTGATAGGAAGAGTGTGATAACAAATTTAATTTATTTAACAGATACATAGCTAATCAGTTTTTATATTCTGTGTGTTAATTTTGGTAATTTTTATCTTTCAATGTATTTTTCAACTTTAAGTTGTTAAATATTAGATATAAAGTTGTTCATAGCATTCCCTTATTTACATATAAAGTTGTTCATAGCATTCCCTTATACTTTTAATGTCTGATTTATTTCTAGTGATCATCCTTTTTGTTACCGACCCTGGAAATTTGTGTTTCCCCTCTTCTGTTTTTAATTAACATAGTTAGTAATTCATCAATTTTCTTAATCTTTTAAAGCAAACAACTTCTTGTTTTATTTATTATCTTCAATGTTTGTTCAATTTCTGTTCACTGTTGCCCTTACTTCTACTTTCATGGGTTTTATTTACTTAGTTTTTTTCTTATATTTTTAAGTTTAGTGCATTGAATTTTGGCACTTTATTTTCTAATATAAACTTTTAAGGCAATAGATTTTCCTCTAAGCATTGCTTTGGCTGCATCCCATAAAATTTAATAGGCTATATTTTCATTGTCAATTATTTTTAAATATTTCTCATTTCCCATGGTGATTTTTTTCCTTTTGATGAGTAGGTTATTTAGAAGTATGTGATTTATTCCCAGATATATGAGGATTTTCCAGATGTATTTGTCATTTTTTTTCCAATTTTAATTTCATATTGTCAGAGAAAAAACTCTGTTTTAAATATTTTGAAATATATAGAGATGTGTATTATAGTACCGCTAGTTCTATCTTGGTGAATGTTCCAGATGCACTAAAAAAAATGTGTATTATAAAGTTGTTGGGTGTCACATTCTGTAAATGTCAACTAGGCCAAGTTGGTTAATATTGTTCTTAAAATCTACTTACTCTACCAATTACTGAGGAAGAAGTATTGGAATCTCCAGCCATAATTGTGAATTTATCTATTTCTCTTTTTAGTTCCTTAAGTTTCTTCTTTGTGTTTGGAAACTTTGTTGTTGTGTCAACATATTGTTAGTATTGCTATTCTTCTTTTTAAATTACCCATTTATCATCAAAACATGACCTTCTTAATACAGGTAATAGCCTTTTCTCTAAATCTCTGTGTCTAACATTAATAGAGCCATGCTAGATTTCTTATGCTTACAGTAAGCATAGTATAAAGGAAGAGTGTTTTTCTTGTAGTAGCATATAGTTACATTTTGCTCTGTTACCAAGTCTCACTATCTATGCCTTTTAATTGGATTAAAGTTTGGGAAAGCTTAAATGGCTGGAACTTAAAAGACAGGCTATTAAAGAGGAGCTTCACAGGGAAGTAACCCAAGCAATCTACGTAGATGTTCCCTGGAGTTTTTGGCAGAATTCTAAGACAGGCATGCACATGGTATCACTTTACAAGACCTTGGAGGGGGGAAAGAAAGCTACAAGAGAGAATGTGAACTGAATGACAATTCCAGAGGATATATAGCACTGGGAGTCATAGGAGATTTATTCAGCCAGGACAGAGAAACCCCTCTAAATATTCCAGGAATTCAGTTGAGATCCCATACAGGCCACATCTTCAAAGCAGTATATTTCAATCTCGGAAAAGGGACAACTTCTCTCCCACTCTAACAAAGCCTAAAAACAAATCCTAATGTGATCAAACTGATTTCCCAATAATTATCTATAAATAAAACTCAATACTCTTTAGACCAAGATGGCAAAATATATTCTCAACTATGTAGCATTCATAATATTCAGCACACAGTTAAAAAAATCACTAGATATGCAAAGAAAGAATGTTTTACCTTTATCCAGAAAAATAAATAAATAAAACTTTTCTGTAGAAATCGACTCTGAAATGACACAATTATTGAACTTAGGACACAAGGACTTTATAGAAGCCATTATAAATAGGTTCAAGGATTTAAAATAAATGTTTAATATAATGAGTGAATGAGTGGGAAATCTCAGCCAAGTAATAAAAGCTATTTAAAAAAAATAAATAAAATAAAAATTCTAGAATAGAAAAAAATGTAATCTGAAATGAAAATTTCACTGGATGCAATTAATAGCATATTGAACAATGTGGGAGAAGGCCAGTAAATTTGAAGATAGATCAGTAGAAACTATCCCACCTGAAGCAGTAAGAAAGAAAATACCAATAAATTAGTAGAGACTCAGAGACCTAAGTAATTCAATCAAATGGTTTAACTGGGATTTCAGAAAGTGAGGAAAATTGGGAGAGAACAAATTATTTGGAAAAAAATGACTAAAATATTGCTGAACTTTATGAACAATATCAACATGGTTGACACTGAAACTCAACAAATCATAAACAGGAGAAACATAAAGATATATGTAGACACATTACAGCCAAATTGCTGAAAATATTTTTAACACAAAAAAAACATAAAAGCAGCCATAGATAAAAATCATTTAACATACAAGAAAAAAGCAATATGAGTACTGCTAATTTCTAGTCAGAAACAATGCAAGTTATAACACAATGGAATGCCATATTTTAAATACTGAAGTAAAAATAAGTCAACCTAGAATCCTATGTCCAGTAAAACTATCCTTGAAAAATGTGGTCAAAATGAAGACATTTTCATCAGGCTTCCCTTTTGCCCCCTAAGTAATTGGCTGAAGGGAAATAACAGCAGATGTACACTTAGTCCACATGACAGAAGGAAGAGAGGGAAAAAAATGTCAATATAAAAGACATTTTTAATTTCAGCACTTTGGGAGGCTGAGGTGGGAGGTTCACTTGTGGCCAGGATTTTGAGAGCAGACTGGGCAACATAGTGAGACCCCATCCCTAGAAAAAGTTAAAAAAAATTAGCCAGGCATGGTGGCACGTGGCTGTAGTCCCAGCTATTTGGGAGGCTGAGGTGGGAGGATTGCTTGAGCCCAGGAATCTGAGGCTACTGTGAGCCATGATCGCACCACTGCACTCCAGCCTGGGAGACTGCACCCCAGCCTGGGTGACCCTGCCTCAAAAAGATAAATTTTATTTAAAAAATGCATTTTTCTTCCTTTGTATCTTCTTTATAAGATATCTGACTGCTTACACTGAAATGATAACAATTTATTGGGCATATAACATATAAAGTAAGATACACAACAATAATATAATGGAGATGTGGATAGAAATGTACTATTGGAATGTTCTTCATTATACATGAAGTTGCATGGTTTTATTTCATGGAGCACTGAAACAAGTTGAGAATATGTAATATAATTCCTAGATCAGCTTCTAAAATAAAAACCCAAAGAAGCATGGCTAAAAAGACCATGGAAGAAACAAGATGAATATTAAATATACACAATTAAACAAAAGAAGACAGGAAATAAGAAAAAGGAGAACAAAAAGCAGAAGGCACATTTAGAAGAAGAATAACAACTTAATAAAAGTGGCCTTTTGGGGGTTTCAACCACATGCCTGTGATGTTTATTAAGAACCAATTACTCTTGGGCAGAAACTGAGTAAATGGAGATCTCACCTCCAATATATGAAAACAGATGCTTTGTAAATTTCTTCCAGTTTTATAGTTGTTTATAGTGGGAGAGTAAGTCTAATACCCTATATACTCTGTCAAGGTCAGACCTGGACATTAACACATGATTTGCAGTTAATAGATGTCTTTGCTAATCCTCTTTCACTATGTTTACTTATATTTTGTTTCTGGAAAAATATAGCACTTTGGCCCTTTAAGTTCTGTTAGTATTGTAGTATATTTCTCAATGTATTTCTTATTTTTATCATCCAACATTGTTTTGGGGCCAACTTTATTTCTTTGCATTACAGTGTAATATTCCACCACCTATGTAAACTGCACTCCACTTATCCTTTTTACTTGCTCGTTAGATGCCAAGCAACTCTTATGTTGACACAAACAACACTGCAGAGGAAATCGTGAAATATATCCCAGGGGTATATAAAGTTGCACACTTTCTTTAATTGGATTTAATCGGTTAACATGACAGTTTTTAGGATGACTCCTTTTTGATGAAAACAGTAGAGAAAGTGTAAACCAAAGCCAGGGAGATGCGTGGAGAAGGTGATTAGTGGGAGAAGCCTTTGCTGTATGTCTGTCCACTACTATCACAATCTTCCAATGATGCAATAGGTACATACAGGGTCCTCCCATAAATCAGAGCCCATCTGTGACCCTGGTTTTTCCCAGTGCCTGTGTGGCACAGGGAGGCCTCATGTTGCTGATGAAAGGGAGACGTGTGAAAGAGAAAGGATCTTCTCTTGTCATTGCTAAGCCTGCTCTGCCTTTTTTTTCTGAGCATTTTTTCATGACTCCAAGTCTGTACCAGACTTTCCCATACATATGACACGACATATCTGGCCTCTGTGGCTCCAGTCTGAAATTTTCTTTCACTCAAGAATCCTTTAAACTATTTCAGTCATATTTTGCAGGAAGCAGTCTCTGTCAGTAACAAATATCCAACTTCATCACCTCCACACTCTTATTCTTCCTTGGAGAAGGAAGCCCTCTGTGGCCATGTCCCCAGATGCCCACTGGATGGTGGCTGTCTTGATGGATGAAGGAACAATCTCAAAAGACTTGAATGCCACAGCCAGTAGCACTTACCAAATGCCAGGCATGTTCCAAGCAGGTCCATGAATTATGTTGGGTAGACAACGTGGCACCTAATTACCTGTGTCATGATCCTGCATGTTATACTTACTAGCTGTGTGAGCCTGAGCAAGCTGCTTAACCTCTTTGTGCCTCACTCTTCTCATAGGTAACATTGTGATAATCATCCTTATCTCTTAGGGTTTTTCCAGGACAGTGCGAGCCTTTGTAAAGGACTTAAAATCTGTAAAGCACACAGTCACATACATTATGATGTGGATAACTGGAGAAATGCATTATTTTCTTTGGAAAGGAGAACAAATACTGTTATCATAATGTATTTTTGTTAATTTTTTTTGGCTGGAAAATTGGCAATGCAATTTTAAGGTTAGCTTAGATTCACTGGTAAGAATTAGTAGAATTTTTTTAGAAAAATAGTAATGGTTTCTGGTTCAATGAGGAGCTTGCTAGTTGCTACTCTATCTTAACAACATGTAAAAAGCTGAACAAACTGGAAAATAAACAGCTCTTCTTAGATCCCAAAGGGAAGTGGGTTCACAGGACAAATCACTGACCCCAAAATTAAAGACAGATAGGCAAATACAGAGAATCACAACTTACTAGAATAGAAATTCGCAAATACAAAGAATCACAACTTACTAGAATAGAAATTCATGAGCAGAACTTCTGAAGGAATCAGCGCCAAAGTCGGGAAATCTGAACTGTAATTGATGACTTATTGGAGTCTCAGTGTGGATAAACCTGAGAGTTAAAAACTCTAGGTGGACTAGTCATTGGGTATCCCTCACAATTAAGTGAGTTTTACCCCCTGGAGCTGGACCAGGTTCCCACACTGAATACTGGAGAAAAATCCCCTCATGCTTCTGGTAGAAGGAGGTGAAAAAACATCTAAGAGTGCGTCAGAGCATTCTGTTCTTCTTAACAAGGTTTGCCCTTAGGAGAAACTATTCAACCAGAGCCTAACCTGCTAGGGTTTTATCAGAACTTATCTCACCTGGAAGAAAGGAAATACCCAACTCCACACCCTTGCAGCCATCCTGTCCCATCTAAGTGGCAGTGGGGTGGGGAGATTGAGAAGCACTTGAGAAGTTCACAGTCCAGAAGCAGAGGCTCATTAGAAGACTGAGACCCAATCACAGGTCTAGAGAATGCACCCCTTCTCCCTGCACCTTACTACCACTTTACTAAAGGCCTATTTACAGCATTTCCTTTTATCCAGTACATATTGACCAGCTATCAAGAGAAAAGTACAAGGCATACTAAAAAGCAAAACAGTGCAGATTGAAGAGACACAGCAAGTGTCAAAAGGAGACTCAGATATGATAGAAATGTTGGAATTATCAGATCAGGAATTGAAAACAACTATGATTAATATGCTAAGGGCTCTAATGCATAAAGTAGACACCATGCAAGAACAGACAGGCAATGTAAGCAGAGAGATGGAAATTCTAAGAAAAAAAAAAACAAAAAGAAACGCTGGAGATAAAAAACACTATAACAGAAATGAATCACGCCTTTGATGGGCTTGTAGTAAATTGGACATAGCTGAAGAAAGAATCTCTGAGCTTGAAAAGTATCTCAATAGAAACCTCCAAAATCGAAAAGCAGGGAGAAAAAGAAAAAAAATGGGGGGGAAGCAGAGAGTAATATCTGAGAACTATAGGACAAATATAAAAGGTATAACATACACATATGGGAATACCAGACAGAGAAAAGAGGAGAAAGGTACAGAAGAAATATTTAAAACAATAATGCCCCAAAATTTCCTCTCAAATTAATGTCACACACCAAACCATAGATCTAGGAAGCTCAGAGAACACCAATCAGGATAAATGTTAAAGAAATTACACCTAGGCATATAATTCAAAATACAGAAAATCAAACATAAAGAAAAATTCCCCAAAGAAGCCATAGGGAAAAACACCTTACCTATAGAGAAGCAAAAATAAGAATTATCTCTGACTTCTCCTCTTAAACTATGCCAGCAAGAAGAGAGTGGACTGAAATATTTAAAGTGTTAAGAGAAAAAAAAAATATTAAAATTCTGTACCCTGCAAAATTGCTTTTCAAAACTGAAGGAGAAATAGACTTTTTACACAAACCAAAATATAGGGATTCTTTTATTTATTTATTTATTTTTGCCAGCAGACCTGCCCTGCAAGAAATGTTAAAAGAAGTGCTTTAGAGAGCAGGAAAATTCTATAGGTCAGACACTTGGATCTACATAAGAAAAGGAAGAAACCAAAGGAGAAATAAGTGAAGGTAAAGTAAAAACTTTTATTTTTCTTACAACAAATACGTTTATTCAAAATAAAAATAGCAAAAATGTATTTGATTATGTATGTGTTTTTGTATACATGCATTCATAATCAATATAGTCATGTGTATACAGACACATATAATCAATATAGTTATGTGTCTCTTAACAATGAGGATACTTTTTGAGAAATAAGTCAGTAGGTGATTTTGTCATTGTGTGAACATCATAGTGTGTACTTATACAAATCTAGATAGTATAGCCTACTGTACACCTAGGCTATTTATTATAGCTTATTGCTTCTAACCTACAATTCTGTACAGCAATACAGTATTATAATATTATGGTTGACCAAAACATAAGGCATAACATTGTGTGTGTATGTGTGTGTGTGTATGTATACATGTATACATTTATATGAAATAAATGAAAACAATGACATAAGGGATGGGAAGGAAGAATTAGGAGTATTTTGTTATTAAAGTATTCACATTATCCATGAAGCAGTATAGCAGTATAGTTACACTACAGCTATTATAGTTATTTAAAAGTGGACTTGGATTAGTTGTAAAGATATATTGCAAACTCTATGGCAAAAACTATAAAAAGAAAAAGAAATATAACTGATACACTAAGAAAAGAGGGAAAATGAACTTATATAAGTTTTTCAGTTAAAATTACAAATGGCATAAAAAGACTGGGAGATAACAAGAACAAAGGGAAAGAGCAATGATTGGTAAACAGCAATGAATTTTGCAGACATTAATTAAACTACATCAATAATCACTTTGAATGCCAATGGTTAAAATATTCTCATTAAAACAGACACATTGCCAGAGTGGATCAAAAAATGAAATCCAACTATAGGTTTTCTAGCAGAAACCCACTTTAAATACAAAGACACATCTAGATTAAAAGTAAATGGATGGAGAAAGACATACCATGCTAACACTAATCAAAAGAAAGTGGGAGTAGCTATATTAATTTCAGATAGAGCAAATAAAGCTATCAGGAATAAAGAATGGCATTGCATAATGATGAAGGAGTCAATTCTCCAAGAAGGCATAACAATCCTTAGTAAGGTTGTGCCTAACAGGGCATCAAAATATATGAGCTAAAAATGGGTAGAACTGAAAAGAAGAAAAAATGAATCCAATATTATACTTAGAGACTTCAACACTCTTCTATCATGAACGAACAGACCTAGCAAACAGAAAATTAGTAAGAACACAGTTGAGCTCAACACCACCATCAATCAACTGTATATAATTAATATCTATAGACAGCTTCATTTAGCAACCTCAGGATATACATTCTTCTCAAGCTCATAGGGAAAATTAACCAAGATAGACCACATTCTGGGCCATAAAATACACCTTAGCAAATTTAAGAAAATAGAAATCACGCATTGTCTGCTCTCAGACCACAATGCAATTAAACTACAAATCAATAGGAAGATAGGTGGAAAGCCCCCAAATACTTGGAGATTAAACAATACACTTCCCAATAACACATGGTCAAAAAATAAATATCAAGAGAAATTTAAAAATATTTTGAGATAAATGAAAATGAAAACACAACTTATAAAATTTGTGAGATGCAGCAAAAGCAGTGCTTACAGGGGAATTTATAGCATTAAATGCATATATTAGAATTAGAAAAAAAGAAAGAACCAAAATTAATCATCTAGGCTTCCATTAGAGAAAATTAGAAAAAGAAGAACAAATTAAGTCTGGAATAAGGAGAAGAAAAAAAATGAAAATTAGAAGAGAAATCAATGAAATTGAACTCAAGAAAAAAAATAGAGAAAATTTATGAAACCAAAAGTATGTTTTTAGAAAATATCAGTAAAATTAAAAACCTGTGCCCCAGCTAACCGAGGAAAGACAAGACACAAATTACCAATATTAGAAATGAAAGGGGGCATCACTATCAATCCCATGGACATTCAAAGCATAATAAAGAATGATTATAAGCAATTCTATGTCCACAAATTGGTAACTTAGATTAAGAACCTATTATTTGAAAGATAAAATGTGCTAAAACTCATATAAGGAGAAATTGACAATTTTAATAGGCTTATATTTATTAGCAAAATTGAATCAATATTTAATAACTGAAAACAGAAAGCACCAGCTCTAGATGGCTTTACTGGTGAATTCTATCGAATATTTAAGGGAAAAATAATACCAATTCTGTAGACTCTGTTTCAAAAGTAGAAGCCCAGGAAATATTGTCTAACTCATTCTGAGCAGCCCGCATTACATTAATACTAAAACCAGACAAAAAGACATGACAATAAAAGTAAACTACAAACCAAAATTCTCATGGACATAGATGCAAAAATCCTCAGCAAATTATTAAAAAATTGAATCCAATAATGTATGAAAATAAGTATGGACCACAGCTGACTGGGATTTATCCCTGGTATGCAAAAACAGTTCAATATTTGAAAATCAATTACTATAATCTACCACATCAGCAAGCTAAAGAATAAAACTCACAAGACCATATCAATAGATGCATACAAAGCATTTGATCAAATCTAACACCACTTATGATAAAAAACTATCGGTAAACCAGAAATAGAGGGAAACCTCATAAAGAATATTCACGAAAACTGACAGCTAATGTCATAGTTAATGGAAAGAAACTCAAAGCTTTCCCACTAAGATTAGGAACAAAGCAAGAATGTTGCCTCTCACCATTATTTCCAACATCATACTGGAAGTCCTACCTGATGCAATAAGACAAGAAAAGGAAATAAAATATATACATGATGGGAAGGATGAAATGAAATTGTCTTTTTCACAGTGACATGATTGCCTATCTAGAAAATAAAAAGAAGAAAATTACTCCTGGTACTAATAAATAATTATACCAAGGTTGCAGGATAAAGGTTAATACACAAAAGTCTATTGCTTTTCTAGGCAACAGCAATGAACAAGTAGAATTTGAAAATAAAAACAAAATACCATTTATATTAGTACCCCCAAAAATGAAATACATAGATATAATAAATCTAACAAAATATGTACAAAATCTATATGAAGAAAACTATAAAACTCTGCTGAACTAAATCAAGGAAGGACTAAATAAAGAGGTATTCATATTCATGGATAGAAAGATTTAATATTGTGAAGATGTCACCTATTCCCAACTTGATCTATAGACTCAGCACAATCCTAATCAAAATCCCAGAAGGTTATTTTGTAGATATTGACTAACTGATTCTCCGATTTACAGGGAGAGGTAAAAGGCCCACAATAGCCAACATAATATTGAAAAAGAAAAACAAATTTGTGTCACTGACTTCTAGACTTATTGTAAAGCTACAATAATCAAGATGATGTGGTATTGTCAAAAAATAGACAAGGCAATGGAACAGAATAAAAACCCCAGAAATAGACCTATAAGAATATAGTCAGGGCCAGGCACGGTGACTCACAGCTGTAATCCCAGCACTTTGGGAAGCTGAGGCAGGCGGATCACAAGGTCAAAAGATGGAGACCATCCTGGCCAACATGCTGAAACCCCATCTCTACTAAAAATACAAAAATTAGCTGGGCATTGTGGTGGGCGCCTATAGTCCCAGCTACTCAGGAGGCTGACGCAGGAGAATCGCTTGAACCTGGGAGGTGGAGGTTGCAGTGAGCCAAGATTGCACCACTGCACTCCAGCCTGATGACAGAGCGAGACTCCGCCAAAAAAAAAACAAAAAACAAAAAAAAAACATAGTCCGATGGTCTTTGATAAAGTACCAAAGACCATAAAATGTAATAAATAATCTTTTCACAAATGATGCCAAGAAAACAGAACATCCACATGACCAAAAAATAAAATAAAATAAAATAAAATCTAGACACAGATCTTACATTCTTCCCCCAAATGAATTTGAAACCACTAAACTCTTAGAAGATACCACAGGAGAAAATCGAAATGACCTAGGGTTTGATGGTAACCCTTTAGATATAATGTCAACGGGATGATCCATGAAAGAACTAATTGATAAGCTGGACTTCACTAAAATTAAAATTTTCTGTTTTGCGAAAGACAGTGTCAAGAGAATTAAATGACAAGTCACAGGCTGGAAGAAAATATTTGCAAAAGACTTATCTGATAGAGGATTGTTATCCAAAATAAACAAAGAACTCTTAAAACTCAATGAAAGAAAACAATGATCCAGCTGAAAAAAATGCGCCAAAGACCTTAACAGACACCTCACCAAAGAAGATATACAGATAGCAAACAGTCTATAAAAAGGTGCTCTGTTCCTTATGTCATTAGGGAAATGCAAATTGGAGCAGCAATTACATACCTCTATATACCTATTCGAATGGCTAAAATGGGTAACACTGACAACACCAAATGCTGGTAAGAACATGAAGCAACAGAAACTCTCACTCATTGCTGGTGGGAATGCAAAATGAAACAGCCAATTTGGAAGATAGTTTGGGATTTTCTTACAAAACTAAACACACTCTTACCATACCATCCTGCAATCTCACTCCTTGGTATTTACCTAAAGGACTCAAAAACTTATGTCTGAAAAAAAAACCTGCACATGGATATGTATAGCAGCTTTATTAATAATTGTCAAAACTTAAAAGCAACCAATATGTTCTTGAGTAGGTGAATGGATAAATAAACTAAAAGTCTGGTACATCTTGACTTTGGAATATCATTCAAGGCTAAAAAGAAATGAGCTACTAAGCCATAAAAAGATACATAGAAAACTTAAATGCATATCATTAAATAAAATAAGCCAATCTGATAAGGCTACCTACTGTGTAATTTCAACTCTTTGACATTCTGGAAAAGGCAAAATGATGGAGACAGTAAAAAGATCAGTAGGGTCCAGTGGAAGAATGGAGGGAGGCAGGTGAACAGACGAAGCACAAAGGATATTTAGGGGAGTGAAACAATTCTGTACAATACTACGATGTTGCATACTCATTAGGCATTTCCCTAAATCTATAGAACATGCAATACCAAGAGTGAACCCTCATGTAAAATATGGACTCTGGGTGGTGACAATGTGTTAATGTAGGTTTATCAATTGTAACAAATGCATGCACCACCACAGTGTGGGCTGTTGGTAATGGGAGGCTGTGCATGTGTGTGGGAAGGGGGGTGCATGGGAAATCTCTGTGCCTTCTGCTCAATTGTCTGTGAATCCAAAACTACTCTGAAAAATGAAGTTTACTTTGAAAAAAAAGAATAGTGATGAAGTGGGCTTTCAAATACCACATATTAAACTGTACTTTAAAGCAAGTATAATTAAAGGAGTGTGGTGTCAGGGGAAAAAATGTAGACAAATCAGTTAAAAAGAAGAAAATCTCAAAAGGATCCCAACATTGTGACAGTGTCGTGATAGGTGCCTATTGAATATTTATGTAATAAATGAATACAGCTTAGTACAACGTTAAAAGTATCATTTCAAGACAGTAGGTAACAGAAAATTACTCTACAGGTAGGTCTGGGGCAAATTGTAATCATTTGATTTTTAATAATGGTTAAATTATTCTCTCACCCTGTACTATCGCCCAAATACACACACACATACACAGATGGATTAGAAAGTTATAAAATGACTTAAAAATATCAATCTCTTCGTGTTGATTAAATGTTCATGTTAAATCTAAAAACAAAGGGAGCCATCAAAATCAAAAAGAGAAAAAGCTTAAAAGATTTGTCTACATAAAAATAAATATATAATGAATGTCAAATTGCTAAAAAAAATTGACTATGTTTGACACGTTGATTTTCTTGATAAGTCATAGAATTTAATATGGAAATATCAATGATTTTGGGGAAAAAAACTGACTAAAGGAATAAATAAGCCACACTCCAAAGAAGCAGTCTACGTGGCCATGGCATCACAGCTTATGTCTAATCCCCTTTGACTAGAGTGCAGGAGTGTGTGATTAAACTGAGCAGGAACTAATGTGGGCTTCACGAGTGGCCGCCACTGTATTCATTCAACTGCTGGGTGGAAGAGCGGCTTCCCTCTTCCTTCCTCAGAAGACCAGAGATGATGATTTAAGAAATAAAAGTTGGAAATGTCTTATTTCAAGTCAGATTACAATATTAAATGTTAGAAAGCACTGAGATCCAGTTTTTAATGGAAATATCATTTATTGCCATTATTTGCCAAATTAAAAACCCATAAAAAGTCATGGCTGGGCGCAGTGGCTCATGCCTGTAATCCCAGCACTTTGGGAAGCCCAGGTGGGTGGATCACCTGAGGATGGGAGTTTGAGACCAGCCTAACCAACGTGGCAAAACCCCATATCTACTAAAAATATAAAAATTAGCTGAGCGTGCTGGCGGTGCCTGTAATCCCAGCTACTCGGGAGACTGAGGCAGGAGAATCGCTTGAATTCTGGAGGTGGAGGTTGCAGTGAGCTGAGATCGTGCCATTGCACTCTGGCCTGGGCAACAGAGCGAGACTCTGTCTAAAAATAAAAAAAAAGTCATGATCTTTGAGAAAAATTAGAGAAAAAGATAAGCTAATGTAGAACAATTTACTAAAATAATTCACAAAAAAATAACAATTTAGAAATCACTAATGACAACACCAAAGCATATAAAATTGTAGTTTCCCAGGAAATACATGTAGATGTCTAGATATCGCTGTATGTATATGTATATTTACATATATAATACATATATGTGTATATCAATATATGTATATTTCTTTTTTAAATGTGATATTCCAAGCTATTTACTGTTTTGTAATTTTTTCAATTCATATAACCATTTTCTATTTAAAAAGAATTCTACTCCTCTGCATTTTAAATGCCAAATAATACTCCACTGTTTGTGCAGACCATAATTTTTTATTACCCAATTATTATTGGGTAGTTAGATCACTTCCAATTTTTTATATTTGATACAACACTGACCTGCCTGTGGTTTTGCTCAACATTCATGAACACACATGAAATTTTCCAAGGATAAACTCTTTTTTAAGCCCTTAATATATGTTGCCAAATTACCTTCTGAAACCTTCTACAATAGACTCTCACCTGAAGTGGGAGGGATATTTTTAAAGTCAGTACATATAATACAAAATGCTGGTCATCAAAATTGCCCTGGCACATCTTTTAAGAAAATAGTGTTGGAGATTGACATTCAGTAATTCATTTGTTCATGCAACAACTCAAACACTGTTTATTGAGTAACTAGTCTGTGTCAGGCATAGTGCCAGGAGATGGAGATGGGACAGACACCGAACTAGACCAATATATTCACTGTAAAAAGCTATTCTGGTGGAGAGAGATAATGAAAATTAAGCCTAACAATCACAAAATTTCTAAAGTATTAGAAGATGATAAGTAATATAGAAAAAAAAAAAGACTAGGCAGGGCTAAAAGAGAAGTATGTTTGGAGGAGGGTGCCATAGAGGTTTAGATGGTCAAAGGAAGCTCCATTGAGAAGAGGTGACTTGAAGAAAGTGAGAATTGAGTTATGCAACTAGCTGGTGGAAGGGCATTCCCAGAAGAGGAAACACCATGTATGAATGCCCTGAGAAGGAGGCACAATTGGCATGCTGAAGGAACAACAAGGAGGTCGGTGTGTCCAAAGACCAGTGTGTGGCAGGAAGAGTGAAGGATAGGAGGAGACCAGAGAGGTGAGCTAGGCAGGGCATTGGGTGGATATGGACTTTTTCCCAGAAAGGAATGGAAATTGTGGAGCATGTTTAGCAGAGGCATGACATGAGTGACTCTTGTTTTAAAGGATCTCTCTGGCTGCTCCTTAGAAAACAGACTGTAGGGCACAAGGTGGGGGTGGGTAGCAAGGAGAGCCATCTTTGCAGTTCTTATGCTAGGAGCTGTTAGGCTTTAGGGGACATCTGGTATGAGAATGGGTCCTTAAACATGAGTCTCAGATCCAGCCCTTGGGACGGTCACACCACACAGACCCAGTGAAGAAACAGCTCTGGGGAGAAAGCAGCAGGATCTCCCCTCAGGTGCTCACTCCTGAGCACACACACGGAGGGAAACGATGGGTGGTAAGGCAGGCTTTAGGTACATCTTCCTTCCTTCTGCCCTTCCTTCCTTCTTTCCTTTTCTCTTCCCTTTCTTCTTCCCTCTCTCCCTTCCTTTCTTTCTTCTCCCCTCTCTTCTCTCCTTCCTTCCTTCTTCCCTCCTGTATTAGCCCGTTTTCACACTGCTACAAAGAGCTTCCCAAGACCGGGTAATTTATAAAGGAAAGAGGCTTAGTGGACTCACAGTTCCGCATGGCTGGAGAGACCTCAGGAAACTTACAATCATGGCGGAAGGTGAAGGGGAAGCAAACACCTTCACATGGCTGCAAGAGAGCGAAGTGCAAGCAGGGGAAATGCCATATGCTCACAAAACCGTCAGATCTCCTGAGAATTCACTATCACAAGAAAAGCATGGGGGAAACTGCCCCCATGATCCAATCACCTCCTTCCCTCCACATGTGGAGATTACAATTTGAGATGAGATTTGGGTGGGGACACAGAGAAAAACCATATCATCTCCCTTTCTTCCTTCCTTCTTCAATCCCTTCCTTCCTTCCTTCTTTCCTCTCTTCTTCTCTTGCTCCCTCTCTTCCTTCCTTTTCTCTTTCCTCCCTTCCTCCCTCTCTCCTTTTCTTTCTTTCCCTTTCGTCCTTCCCTCCCGTCCTTCCTCTCTTCTTCTTTCTTTCCCTTCCCTTCCTTCCTTGGTACCTCCATTCCTCCTTCCCTACCTCCCTCTCTCCTTCTTTCTTTCCCCTTTTTGGGGGAGGGGTGTGGTGGACAAATGCAGAGTTAAAATTATGTAAATTAAATTTGTCAAATATATCACTCCACTGTAGCAAATTTCATTACTGCTCGTACCTCCTTACACTTACCCCAGCCATGAGGAGAATGTTGTTGTTATTGTTGTTTTAATCTTTAGATGTGTGTAGACAGAATGTTAAGTTACTGACAATGCTATAGGCATTGCTTTGTTTGCTAGTGCAAAGGAACATTTTTTCCCAGCTTCTTGGCTGTCCATGTTTCTGTCCTGAGTTGTCTTTCCTGCACTTTGCAGGCATGGAAATCTTGTTCCACACATTGCCTGGTGCCCTGTCCAGGGCTGCAAGGTGCACTGTGTCTCCTCTGCCCAGCAAGCCACAAGCCCCTCCAGGGTGAGATGAGAGCCTTCCCTTCCCTTGGTCCTCCCTTCGACACAGGGAGCTGGAGCTGGACAGCCCCATAGGCACTCAGTAAGCACACACCATGTAGATAAGTTAACATGTACCTTTGAAAAGGTGGATCACGGGGATTTTGTAATGATGCAGCAGCGAGGATGCTTTGAGGATGGAACTTGGGGTCTTTCAAGTTCTCAGTAGGGCTGCGATCCTTCCTGGACTCTAGTTGTATCCTGCAGAGGTGTAGGAGATGAGCCAGTGAGGTGCCATTCTGGAGAGGTTCCTTGTCGGCTGTTCATGAACACAATTGCTCTTTCACAGCTATCAGTCCCTGAGCAGCCACCCTTCACCAGGTTTGGGACCAAGTGCCTTACACTTGTTACCTTATGCAATTCTCACCCTAAGCCTGCGATACCACAATTTTTATAATTTATCATCTACAGGTGTGAAAACCAAGGTGGAACATTTTAGGGACTCTCAGCTAGTAAGTGGAGGCTTCCTTTCCTGCCCCTTTTTTATTCCATTATGGACAGAGCTGACTGTATCTCTGCATTCACTGCAAGTCTGCGTTGCTCCTTCAATCTTTGATCCACTTCTTTCTCCTGAAGGGCACTGAAATACTGGCTGTTTATGGCTCCTGAAACTTGGGATGGGAGGACCCAGAGAGCTCTTTTCACCAAGAGTGTGACCTCAGCAGCTTTCATTCCTTCCTGGCCCCAGCTGGCTCTGGGCTGAGCCCGCTTCACCAGGGAGCACCATGTGAAGATGAGTCTCAACCTGGAGTCTGCCATTTGTTTCCAGTCCTTCACTGCCATTCCAAAGAGAGGAATGACTGCCCGACCCTCCATCTGGGGCAGACTCAGCCCAAAACAGAGGCTGTTGGCCCCTTTCCCCACCTCTCAGCTCCTTAGCACTTTGAATCCAATCCTACTCTTTGGAACTTAGCTGATAAATACAAGGCTGCCTTTTCCAAAAATGTTTCTGAATAGACAAACTAGAAACTTTATAATTTGGAAATAGTATTCAAACGGCTCTAAAGACACATCTAGGGCTATGTTCTATTCTTGGGGAAATTCTAGAGATACATGGTTGGATGGATGGAGGGATGAATGAGTGGGTGGATGAGTAGGTGTGAGTGGATGAATAGATGGGTGGATGGATGCATGCATAGATGAATGGATGGATGAATTGAGGGGTGAGTGGAAGATAAATGAATAGATGGATGGGTGAAATGGATGGATGGATGGATGGATAAATGAATGGATGGATGTGTGAATGGATAAATGGATAGATCGATGAGTGGACAGATGAATGGATGACTGGATGAATGAATAAATGGGTGGATGATTGGATGGATTAATGGACAAGTGGGTGGATTAATGGATGGATGGATGGATACGTAGATGGATGGATGGGTGAATAGATGGGTGGGTGGATGGATGGATGGATAGATGGATGAGAGAATGGGTGGATGGGTGTATGGATGAATGGATGGATAGGTGGAGAGATGGATGGACAGATTGATTTCTCTCACTGAACAAGTACCAACATAGGCAAAAGCAAAGCAAGAGACACCAAAAGCATGTTTTATTTTGGGAGAAAGGAAAGTCCTTGGAAACACAAGTCCAGGCCTGCAAAATCCTTGGGCTGCTTCACCATTCTGGGAGCAGCAACATGTCCTTCAGCTGTCTTATATTCCCTTCTCCAGCAAGGACATAAGGACACGATAAATACTTAAACTGCAGCAAGAAAATTTCAAGTTATTCTTTTAAAAAAAAACTTTATGAAATAGCCATTTGATAATAGTAGACATCAGCCCCTAAGTAGAAAGAAATCTATTTTTCAGCATTTAATTCATACAAAATCTTCCATTTTCAATAAGCATTAATTTAACACAGACAAAATGGCTATAGGGTGACAGAATCTCATCTCTATATGTAGAAGATTTTTAAACAAAAAGCCACGTTTATATTTTATTGAATTCCAGGGGGCTGAAGGCAGGTAAGTTGTTGGGATAACCCCTGCAATCTGCCCCAACTTTCTAGTGTTATAGAAGAAACAATATTGAGGAAAGTCCTAGGTTTCCTTTTCTAATTTTTTTAGTCTTGCAACATTAACTAACAAGAATTTTCTTCCAAAATTGCAGAAATTTTTCTTTAAGACTAGGCGGGAAGAGTGGAAATAAAAGTCAAATCTAAAACCTGCAAACATAAACCTGGAGCAGGCGAGAGACCATTATTGCTGGTGTCTGTTGTCAGCTATAGAATCATTAACATGAAATACCTTTTGATGAATGCATTGAAAAAAGTGATTATATATTAAAGTATAAAAGTCTATTCCTGCACCATTTAAATTACTTTACAATGCTGATTAAAATAACAGAACATTATAGCTTGCTTAGCTAAACATTATATTTCCAAATCCATTTCCAATTGTTTCCCTTCAATTTGAACAATTTTTGAGCAATTTTATTGCTATTCATACCTGCTTGATTTTTTATTAGAAATTAAAATACACAGGTTTTTTATCAATGTTGTGAAGTACTGCAAAGTTTAACTCTTTTGATGCCATTCAGAACCTCAAGTCACAGGGAGAAGCAACTTTTTTTCTCTCTTAATTCCAGGGGCTTGAAGAAGATATCTAGAAATATCAAAGCAGAAGAGCCTCGGAGATAATCTGAACTATTTCTGAGTTTATATAAGGGAAAACTGAGACTGGAGAGAACTAACATGTCTAATATTACAATGGAAATTTGTAATAAAACCACAAATTGAGTCAAGTCTCCTGATTCACTATATGAGCTTCTTTTGACTCTAAGAAACTGTCCTTTGCAAAGTTCCCAAGAAAGAATGGATTGGCCAGATCGATAGAGGAATTTCTGAGGAAACTGCACTTGTGTTTTTATATACGTGGCACTTGTTCATGCTAAACAGTAGTTTAGTGCAGTGGTGGAGAAAAGAATCCCTTTGAATGATACCTGATTAATGTGTGTATAAAGCACACAGGCCTATAAAATAGTGTGGAATATGGGACAAGCTATCTTGATGCCAAGCCATGGAATGGACCTGTGTGTTACCCAGGACAAGCTCCTTGTTCTAAAACCTTTATCATAAGTGCAACGAATGACTGCCTTTGCTGATTATAGAAACCTCTGTCCTGCTCGTGGCAACACCCTTAGCACCAAGCACAGAGCCCCACACAGAGAATGTGTTCAAGAACTCTTCAGTAGATAAATGAATGAATGTTCCTCCATCATATGGAGTTTTGGGGTTCCAAGCAACAAAAATAGATGCTAGTTAATGTGAGGAGGATATGGATTGGTTTAGGATATCAAAGCAAAAGCTGAATTAACAAGGGGTCCTGGAAAGTTGGGGGCTGAGCAGCTCCAGGCCTCTAGACTGAAGAAAGTAATGAGGTCTCTTTGGGCATCCTGCTGGGATAAACCCTCTTTAATAATTTCCTATCTTTGTCTTCCTCATCTTAACATTCAGGCTCCCAAGAAAGAGAGTCCAATTGGCCGAGCTTTTATCACACGCCTATCTGTTGGCAAGAAGGGCTAGGAACCCTGCAATGTAGTTCATGAAGACTGTATACATGGAAAAGGGAAGTCAAGGTGCTAGTATTAGAAGAAACAATGAATTGTGAGCAGATTAAAACATCACATATCCACTGTACACTTGAGCTTCTCCTTCTCCTGTAGAGTGAGTGTAGCAATACCTAACTTGCAGGGTCCTTATGGGAACTGGAAATAGGATTAGAAGAGTCATAGCGTAATTCCCTGGCACATAGCATGGAACCTATCACAGCTGGTTTTATGTAGGGGCAGTGAAGACATGGTTTACCACAAGTCGTGGCTTTCCCAATGCTGATTCCTGAACTGTGGCCACACTGTTCCTCTTTCAGAGGTGTTTGACAACACACACTTCCATGTGCAGATCTTACTTACCGACGCTACCTTCATTACAATATTTCTTCAGCCCCAGCCATAAATTGAGTTGTGGAAGGCCCAAGCCATGCCAGGATTTTAGGACGGCTGGGGTTAGTATCAGGTGGAGCTGAGGCTGGGAAACCAAAATGGGATGTGAGCTGGACCTGAAGGTAGTGGAGCAGTCAGGATCCTGATGTCTGAGGTGTGTGATGAGCAGAAGGCCATGATTGAGGATCTCAAGAATGACCCCAGTTTGCCAGACGCCAGGTCCAAGGCCACTGACAGATTCCCTGGTAGATTTCAAATGGACTCAAGAGCCTAAAGACAGAGACCTTATGACTCCATGTAGAAAGCCTGGGACTGAGCTGCCCGTGGGTGCCCAGCCAGGTGCAGGGGAAAAAAAAAATGCTAACTGAAAATTAACTGATAGTCTAAACTGAGCAATGAGTTTGGAGACTCCAATTGCAAAAGTAATGGGAACAATGAAAAGAAGAGTATTCCTTGGGACTCAGTGCAGTAACTAATAATTATTGGACACTTGCCATTTGCTGGGTCCCCTGCTAGGGAGACAGGACAGAGTAGTGATTAGGGGCACAGATCCAGGATTCAGATCATCTGGGTTTGAATTCTGGCTATTCCACTGAGTGGTTATAGGACTTCAGGCCAGTCTCATAACCCACCCTAAGTGGGGATACTAGGAGCAGTTTGTGCCTGTTGGAGCACTAAATTAGATGATTAATGTAATGTGCTAAGACCAGAGCCAGACACTGAGGAGGTGTTCAATAAGCATTAATGATCTCATTATTGTCGTGTTCGTTGTTAAGCCTTTGGTCATGCCTTATCTCATTTAGTTCTGAGGGTCTGAGGCAGTGCTAGGAAAGCATCATGGGAGACAGGCATGGTGGGAGCTGAGCCCTGACATGAATGGGGCTAACTCAATGGCAGAAGGTGTGGGAATGGTGTTTGTCAGCAGTTGGGATGAGCAGTGATGCCCCTTAGGTGCAGTGAGGGTAATCCTGACTTGAGAGATGAAGTCCTCAAGAGCCCCCAACCCCTTCTCCCCATTCTGTGGCAGCGTCTCAGCCAAGGTGTGTGGAGTGGTTGGGTGGAGGGTTCAAGTCTAGGAACAGAGGGAGAGAAGGTCAGGTCAGTGGGCCATGTGGAAGCATGAACAAAAGAAGGGGAGTTGATTTTGAAGGAGGTAACAAGGCATAGAGCTTTTTAAGGACACTTCATTTGAGAGTTAGTGGTTGATAGATGGGAGGGTGAAGGAAAGGAGACCAGAGTGGAGGAGAAAGGGAAACTTCTGGGAAGATGTACTTGGGGGGATATTCCAAGCCAGGCAAGTGAGTGCAGGGGAAATGGAGGTAGGGCAGGTCCAGGGACCAAAGGTGAAGCTTGGCCTATAGAGGCACAGGCCTGGGTTGGAGGGACTCTCAAGAAAAGCAGGAATGGGAAATCTTATAGTAATGTCACCAATGACATAGGCTCAAAAGGGCTTTGCACCTGTTTTTTTCTTCTTGAAACCAAGAAGTTTCCTCTCTTCCCCACTTCTCGCCTCTGAATCACTCAGAGATCAGGGCTGGTGACAAGGGCCAGTGGTAGAGGCAGTATGTTTGAGGAGTTCAGAATGCCTCTCCCCAAAGCAGGAGGTGTATCTAGAAAAATGAAGCCTCTGATCTCCTTTCTTCTGTGTCTCGGGCCTCAGGCTGCTTCCAGGAGCCCAGCCATGCCTGGAACACGTTTCATGAGCGTCTAGGGGTTAACACTTCAAGAAGAAACAGGGGAGATTTTGCTGGTGTACACTATGTCATGAGAATGGATCTAACGAGTGAGAGGAAGCTCTGATTAAGAGCTGAAAAACCTGCACGATTTTCAACTCAGGAACCCACGCGTACCACCATTTTCTTCTACGAGAAACCTCAACAGGTTACAGATACATAATTTGAAAGAAAACAACCTTAAGTAATGTGCCATTCTAGTTAGGTCTAAATTCACATTTGAAAATATTATTCAACTAATTAAAATGGAATTAAATGAATACAGTGTTAACTGTGTCTAGTGTTTAGCATAAAATGTTGTTAAATATATCATACTCTGTGTTCCAAACTGGCGGCAGATTTTAGCAATGTTTAATTGTAAGAAATAGCCATGTACTACTTAATTGCATAAGTAGGTGGAACATAAAAATCACAATTACATGAATTATATTAAGTAAAATATGTTAAAATAGTTTGTTTTTCGATGGTGGAATTTTATGGACACTATAATGAAACTGAAGTACATTTTTAATTACATAATTATTGCTATTTTCAAAGTCCATTTACACCATAATTGTTCCTGTTTTCATAGTCCAAAGAGTCCATGACAGAGAGACTCAGTGGGATCTAAAATAAGGATTCATTCTTCAGACAACTCCTGCTCATGGTTTCCCCCTATCTTTACAAAATCGATCTCAGATTCATTCAACATGCATTCAACAGGTAATTGTGTGTGTGAAATTGCTGGGAATGGTAGCAGGTTGCAGAGATGAGGGAGGGGTAGATTTCCAGCCCTCAAGCAACTCATAGTCTAATGACAGAGGTAAGATGGACTACAGCAGACGCAGAAGGGAAGCATGGTCAGGAGTTAGAGGGACACACCAACTTCTCTTGAGCGGATGGATGCATGACTGTGGGCTCCTGGACCCCGGGAAGAAGGCAGGACTGGGCTAGCCTGGGCTGGGGCAGGGGCAGTGGTGAGGAAGGGCACCCCAGGCTCCAGCAAGGACACAGAGGAAGGAAAAGCAGGTGGCATGAAGTGTTGTGAGGCAGACCAGCCCAGTAGTGGCAGACAGCCATGGGCAAATGGCAAAAAGAGATTCAGTGGCAAAGCCAGCCCAGGCCAGCCAGACCCTGGGAGCCGGCAGGGAGATTCCAGCAGTGAGGAGCGGGGAGTGTGGGGTTTCACTCAGTGGATTTGGGGTTCAGCATGAGCCCTTCGGCCTGGGGGTGACAAAGCAGGAGCTGCAGGACCCTGAGCACTGGAAGACAACAAGGCCAGTGACAGCAACAGAAGGATCAAGGGAAAGGTGATTTAAGTGAAAAACAATAAATTTGCTTCTGGACTGAGGCTTGTTGAGGTTATATAAAGATATCCAGGTTAGATGCTTGGAGGCATGTTTGCTCAGTAGATTGAGGCTTTTAAGCCTTTTAAACAAACAAACAAACAAACAAATCCTTGAGAGCACTTTTAAGCTTTTCTTCCTCTCTTTTTTTTTCTCTTTTTGATACCATAGGAAATTTTGAGATAAAACCGTGAAATGTTAGGGCAGTCCCTTACCACACATATTGAGTTAGTGTAATTTGTTAAAAAGCAAAAAAAGCAAAGGGTGGCCAGACGCCATGGCTCACACCTGTAATACCAGCAATTTGGGAGGCCAAGGCAGGAGAATTACTTGAGGTCAGGAGTTCGAGACCAGTCTGGCCAATATGGTGAAACCCTGTCTCTACTGAAAAGATGCAAAAATTAGCCGGGCGTGGTGGTGCACACCTGTAATTCCAGCTACTCGGGAGGCTGAGGCTGGAGAATCACTTGAACCTGGAAGTCGGAGGTAGCAGTGAGCCAAGATCACACCACTGCACTCCAGCCTGGGTGACAGAGTGAAACTGTGTCTCAAAAATAAAAATAAATAAAGAAAAATAAAAAGCAAAAGGCTCTCATTATGTATCATCAGGGGAATTAAAATCAAAACAACAATAAGATGCCACTACACCCCTGTTAAAATAGACAAAATCGAGAACACTGACAACTCCCAGTGCTTCCAAGAGTACTGGGGAACTCTGTTACGGGAACTCTGATTCAGTACCAATGGAAATGCAAAATGGAACAGCCACTTGGAAGATAGTTTGGTGGCTTCTTACAAAACTGAACATCCTCTTAGCATACCATCCTGCAATCCCACTCCTTGATGTTTACCCAAAGGAGATGAAAATTTATGTCTCACAAAAGGCACATGGGTGTTTATGGCAGGTTTATTCATAAGTATTAACACTTGAAAGCACCCAAGACTGCCTTCACTAGGCAAATGGATAAATAAAATGTGGTACACCCAGACAACAGAATATTATTCAGCACTATAAAGACAGAAGCTCACAAGCCATGAAAAGACATGAGAGAATCTCAAAAGCCTATAATAAAGTGAAAGAAGCCAGTGTGAAAAGGCTATATACGGTACAATTTCAACCATACGACATTCTGGAAAAGGCAAACTATGGAGACAGTAAAAAGATTGACTGGGTGCAGTGGCTCACGACTATAATCCTAGCACTATGGGAGGCGGAGGCGGGCGGATTGCCTGAACTCAGGAGTTTGAGACCAGCCTGGGCAACATGGTGAAACCCCGTCTCTACTAAAATACAAAAAAATTAGCCGGGCGTGGCGTCATGCAACTGTAGTCCCAGCTACTCAGGAGGCTGAGGCAGGAGAATTGCTTGAACCTAGGAGGCAGAGGTTGCAGTGTGCCAATATCACACCACTGCACTCCAGCCTGAGCAACAGAGCGAGACTCTGTCTCAAAAAAAAAAAAAAAAAATCAGTGGTGTCCAGGGGTAAGGAGGGAAGGATGAATAGGCAGAGCACAGAAGATTTTAGGACAGTGAAACTACTCTATAGGATACTATAATGGTGGATCCATGTCTTTGTACATTTGTGTAAACCCATAGAATGTACAACATCAAGAGTGAACACTGACATAGCTATGTACTTTGGGTGGTGATGATGGGTCAATGTAGGTTCCTCAGTTGTAACAAAGGTACCACCCTGGTGGGGGATGTTGGTAACGGGGTGATTGCATGTATGTGTAAGCAACAGGAGGTATATGGGAAATCTCTGTATCTCTTGTGAACCAAAAACTGAAATAAAGTCTATTTAAAAGAAAAAAACGCAATGGAGGAGAGGAGCAGATTACATAAAAGGAATGAGCGTGCTGGCACTTAGCGCACGTTTGGTGCCCAGTCCTCACTCTCATTCTCTTTAGAATAAGTCTACACTCTTTCTTCTGAGCCTCGAGCTGCCCCTGGAGTTTAGACAATTATCTTCCTTAGAGGATTTGAGAAAAGTTTTCAAATTGCGACAATTTAGGGGGATTTTATTTTTTATTTTATTCTTATTTCTCACTCCTTACTTCTTCCTGCACTTGGAATCGTTAACTTGTGCTGAGTGTGGCCGCCAGGCCATCACTGCTAGAAAGGACGATTCTTAGCAGTAGTCAGAGAGCACCCGTCGGGACCAGTCCTTCTAATTCTCAAACCAAATGAGGTTGAACAAACCCGGGTAAGTTTTGGCGCTTCCGGCTGGTTGTTCCAAATCTTTGAAAGCCCTCTGCGCACTCTCCGTCATTCATGTAATCATTTAAAATATGTCTTCCTGTAGAGGAACTGGGTCCCAGCCGCAGGGTAACCAGAGGCTGCATGAGTCACTGTGGTTAAGACAGATCATTGAATTCTCAGCTGGCGTGACCTCATAGCTGGGAAGCCAGAGGGCCTGCGCCAGCCAAGAGGAGCTAGCTTTGCTGATGGTGTGGTGCAGGAAGTGACTCTGCCCCATACCTGAGTCCTTTCCATAGGAAGTGAGCTGAGTGGAGACAACAACAGATTGAGAAAGCAAGAACAGCGTCTTTGATTCTTGAGTTTTATTCAGCTCAGGGAAAGACTGCATTCATACCTGGATAAGGCATTGCACCTAAGTTGACTGAGCCTTATCACTTTCACATCCCAGGATTAAGTGTGGGGGTCCTGAAGACCTATTTCCTAAAGAATCAGGCAGGCCGGGCGTGGTGGCTCACGCCTGTAATCCCAGCACTTTGGGAGGCCAAGGCAGGCAGATCAGGAGGCCAGGAAATCGAGACCATCCTGGCTAACACGGTGAAACCCCGTCTCTACTAAAAATACAAAAAAATTAGCCGGGCGTGGTGGCGGGCGCCTGTAGTCCCAGCTACTCAGGAGGCTGAGGCAGGAGAATGGCGTGAACCCGGGAGGCGGAGCTTGCAGTGAGCGGAGATCCGGTCACTGCACTCCAGCCTGGGCGACAGAGCGACGCTCTGTCTCAGAAAAAAAAAAAAAAAAAAAAAAAAAAAAAAGAACCAGGCATTCAACCCTCATCCATAGACCATTCCCTCTTTGCCAAAAATGTAACAAAGCAGGAGGGGATTAAAATAAAATTTTTAAAAAGTTGGCAGGTACCAAATATTGATACAAAAATTAAGATATTCGGTTGGTTGGCTATACATCTCCAGTGTAGGTGTTTCAAGCATTTCCCAGACATTAGTCATTTAGATACCACATTCAGAATTGTGGCGCTATATTATGTCAATACTACCCTGTACTCATATTTTTCTTTAATATGAGTCAGGTCTTTACTTAAATAAATTTACTCAAAAAGGAAAATTGCTGTCACTCACTGGGAAGTCAGAATCATCTCTCATAAATTGTAAACCACACAAATGAATTTAATGAAAACATACTCATTAAATTAGAAGCATCTGTCCACAGAGCACATAAAATAATCTTAAATAACATCAATGCTATACAAGTAAACAAGAAACATCAAAGAACATCAATGGTATAAGTGTATACAAGAAATATCCATGGTGTAAGTGTATACAAGAAATATCAGAAATAGGGTAAAAATGTGAGCTTTAAAAAATTAAAACTCTGAAGATAGCTGGTCCCAATTGTGTTGTTTTAACCATAAAGTAAAATGATTTTTTACATTAATAGGAATATTTATAGTAAAAGGTTCTAAGCTGGGTGTGGTGGCTCACGCCTATAATCCCAGCACTTTGGGAGGCTGAGGCAGGCGGATCATGAGGTTAGGAGTTTAAGACCAGTCTGACCAACATGGTGAAACCCTGCCTCTATTAGAAATAAAAAAATTAGCCGGGCATAGTGTTGTGTGCCTGTAATCCCAGCTACTTGGGAGGCTGAGGCAGGAGAATTGCTTGAACCCGGGAGGTGGAGCTTGCAGTGAGCCGAGATCGTGCCCCTGCACTCCAGCCTTGGTGACAAAGCGAGACTCTGTCTCAAAAAAAAGGTATTATAATTTTTTTCTATATATAGGATCTATAGTAGAGTTTTCCACTTGGCTTAAAAAAACTATTAAAAATTAAATTAAATTTATTATTAAATGTTAAACATTAAATTAAATTAAAATTGTTAAATTTTGGAGGAAAATCACCAAATTCTCAAAGAAAAACCTTACAATGCAATTACTTACAACTCACATTCTTTATGATGGTGTATGTATATATGTGTACAAGAAACATCAAAGAACATCAATGGTATAAATGTATACAAGAAATATCATTCTTTATGATGGTGTTATGTCTAGTCATCAAATCGTTCTTAAATATTTAAAATTAGTCTGCCAGAATACACAAGAAATTCATTTTAGGCCTTTTTGGGGGGGCTCCCAGCCCCCACCATGTCTCAAGCTGAGCACACAACTAGGACCCCTATCAGCAAGGCTCCTGGCCTCATGAAGACAGCACTTTGCTGCAAGAGGATGGACCTAATGGCCATGCTAAGGAGACAGTAACACAAGGCAGTGTGGTACAGAGGGATGAGAGTCACCTGAGATCATCAGAAAGGCTTTCCCAGAAGGCAGCTTTTTTTTTTTTTTTTTTTTTGAGACAGAGTCTCCCTCTGTCACCTAGGCTGGAGGGCAGTGGTGCAATCTCAGCTCACTGCAACCTCCACCTCCCTGGCTCAAGCAGTTCTCCTGCCTCAGCCTCCCGGGTAGCTGGGACTACAGGTATGTGCTACCACATCCAGCTAATTTTTGTATTTTTGTTTTGTTTTGTTTTGTTTTGTTTTTGAGATGGAGGCTTACTCTGCCACCCAGGCTGGAGTGCAGTGGTGCGATCTCGGCTCACTGCAAGCTCTGCCTCCCGGGTTCATGCGATTCTCCTGCCTCTCTCCAGAGTATCTGGGACTACAGGTGCCCGCCACCACGCCTGGCCAATTTTTTTAATTAATTTATTTATTTATTTATTTATTTTTTTTGTAGAGACATGGTTTCACC
The DNA here is from genome assembly GCF_029289425.2 of Pan paniscus. Classification (NCBI taxonomy): domain Eukaryota; kingdom Metazoa; phylum Chordata; class Mammalia; order Primates; family Hominidae; genus Pan; species Pan paniscus. The sequence goes on from NC_073269.2 coordinate 37,190,281, forward strand.
ATGTTAGCCAGGATGGTCTCGATCTCCTGACCTTGTGATCTGCCTGTCTCGGCCTCCCAAAGTGCTGGGATTACAGGCATGAGCCACCGCACCTGACGAATTTACCAATTTTTGTATTTTTAGTAGAGAAGGTGTTTCACTATGTTGGCCAGGCTGGTCTTGAACTCCTGACCTCAGGTGATCCGCCCGCCTCAGCCTCCCAAAGTGTTGGGATTACAGGCATTAGCCACTGCACCCGGCCCAGAAGGCAGCTTTTGAATGGAGACATGAAGGACTAGGACACATCCAACCTGTGAAAATCTCTGTGTGCGTGACTGGGGTTAAGGGGCAGAGACAGCTGGTGGCAGAATGTTGTGGGCAGCGGAACAACAAGGACAAATGCCCAAGGTGGAACTTGTGTGCAAACCTTAAAGGAACAGAAAGAAATCCAGTGGTGCTGGAGCAGGGTGACAGGGTGAACGAGGGGGAGGTGGAGCAGATGAGGTCAAGAAGATGGGCAGGGCTGGAGGATGAAAGGCGAGAACTCCCTTCCAAAGGACAAACATTTATTTCAAGTGCAAAGCAAATGTTATAGATGGATTTTAAGAAAAGGGAGGTCGTAATCTAATTTACCTTTAAAAAAAAATTAGACTTTATTTTAGAGCAGTTTTAGTTTTGCAGCAAAACTGAGCAGAAGGTACAGAGATTTCCCATGTGCCCCCTGCATTTGACATGCACAGCCTCCTACATTATCGACAGCCCCCACCAGTTGGTCCTTTTGTTACAACTGGTGAACTGCACTAACACATCACCATCACCCAGAATCCATAGTTTACGTAAGGGTTCGCTCTTGGTGTTGTGCATTCTACGAGTTTAGATCAATGCATAATGGCATGTATCCACCATTATAGAATCCTACACAGCAGTGTCACTGCCCTGAAACTCCTCTGTGCTCTGCCTGTCATCCCTTCCTCCCCTCAACCCCTGATAACCACTGGTCTTTTCGCTGTCTTTACAATTTTGCCTTTTCCAGAATGTCACACAGTTGGAATGATACAGTATGTAAAGCATGTAAAACACAAAACAATAAACTCCTTGAAGATAACATAGGAGAAAATCTAGATGGCCTAGGATTTGGTGAGGACTTTTTAGATCCAACACCAAAGGCACATTCCGTGAAAGAAAGAAATGATAAGCTGGACTTAATTAAAATTAAAAATTTCTCCTCTGTGAAAGACACTGCCAAGAGAATGAAAAGACAAGCCACAGACTGGGAGGAAATATTTGCAAAGGATGTTATCTGAAAAAGGCCTGCATCCAAAGTGTACAAGGACACTTAAAACTCAACAATCACAGAATAAACAATCCAGCTTAAAAATGGGCCAAAGACCTTAGCAGACACCTCACCAAAGAAGATAGAGATGGCAAATACCTATATAAAAAGATGTCCTATGTCATATGTCATTAGGGAGATACAACTTAGAGCAACACTGAGATGCCACCACACATCTATTAGCATGGCTGAAATTGAGATCACTGACAACACTAAATGCTGGCAAGGATGTGGAGCAACAGGAACTTTCATTCATTGTTGGTAGAAATGCAAAATGGAACAGCCACTTTGGAAGACAATTTGGGGGTTTCTTATAAAACTAAATATACTCTTACCCTGCCATCCTGCAGTCTCACTCCTAGATATACCCAAGAGAAGAGAAAACTTATGTCTACATAAAAACTCACACATGGATATGTGTAATAGGTTTATTAATAATTGCCAAAACTTGGAAGCAACCAAGTCATCCTTCACTAGTTCAACGGATGAATAAACTGGTTCATCCAGACTATGGAATATTGTTCAGAGCTGAAAAGAAGTGAGCTATCAGCCATAAAAAAGGCCTGGAGAAAACTTAAATGTATGTTACCAATTGGGGTGGGGGAAGCCAGTGTAAAAGGGCCACATGCTGTATGATTCTAACTTAAACCTTTAAATTTGTTATAACATTATTTTCTAAAGTGTCATGGCCCATTGGGAATTTCACTCCCCATGGTCTGAGGTAGTGGGATTGTAATCCGGCAGCATTGCTAATTTTTCTACTAATTTTACAGGCTTTGCCACACTGTGACTGTCAGGAGGTTCTTACTTGCAGAAGGAGATGCTTCAGGTGCATGTTTGTACCAGAGCATTAGTAAGGCTGCATCACAGAGTGAGATGTGCATATCTTCAGGCTCTAAAGACTTAAGGGAAGTTCTTCGAAGCTGACAGTGAGGCCTTTATGCTTTCACCATACGTATAAAATCAGTGTTTCTGGATCGGACCCCAAAAATTCATTAGCTCTCTGCTCTCAGACAAGACACTTATCCCAGTGGAGCTTGTTTTTCACTGCCTATGGAGAGACAGGTGAACAAAATGATTCCGTGTCTTGACCTATGACCTCTGTATCAGAGAATGACTCAGTAGCTACTGTGAATAAATAAACCCGTAAATCCAAAGGGCTCAACACAGCAGAAGTTCATTTTTCTTATCAAGTCCAATCAGTGGTAATGATGGCAGTGAGAAGTTTGCTTCAAGCAAACTCGAAGCAAACTTGTTCAGTGACTTGGCTTCTCTCTCTGTTGTGATTTTACCCTCTTCTAGAGCAGTTCTGGCCAGTAGAATATTCTATGGTGATGGAAATGTTCTATATTTCCTTGTCCAATTCAATAGCCACTAAAGATGTATGGCTATGAAGCACTTGAAATGTGGCCTGTGCAATGGCAGAACTGAATTTTTAATTTTATTTAATTTTTTAAAGAAGAAAAACATTGAAGAACCTTTATTATCTCATTTCAGGACTTACTTTATGGTATTTAAATTAGGGAAAGTAATTAAGACAGTTCTATTAGCTTATGAATAGTCCGCTGAATCAATGGAACAAACAGAATAGAGTCCAGAAGTGAATATATATGTGTATAGATATATATATGTATATATATAAAAAATATATATGTATATTCAAAATATATACTGAATATATCTGGAATATGTATAAGTATATAATTGAATATATATGGAATTTGATTACATTAAAATATATATATTCAATTGATCTTTGGAAAGATCAATTGATCAATTGATTATTTGATCAATTTAATCAATAGTCTTCAATTGATCAATTGATTATTTGATCAATTTAATCAATAGTCTTCAATTGATCTGTTGGAAAAAGATCAATTAAAGATGATTTCTCCCACTATCCATTTACCTTGCCAAGGCCAAGGTGGATGGATGGTGGAGAAAATCGTTTTCAACAAACAGTGGTAGAACAACTGGATATCTGTATGAAATAAAAATGGAGAGAGAGATTTAAGAGGAACTATAACTATGCCACATTGGTGTATGTTATTTTTGTCAAACTGATTACTGAAGTGAGAAGCATCGGCTGCAACTTTAAGAGGAAGGAACAGGGGCCTGGAAACATTAAATAAAAACACAATAATCACATAGCAAGGAAATGCCCAAGGCAAGATTGAAATCCAGTTATCTGTCATCCAAAAGTTGCCCCATGATGGTATGGGAGACTTGCAGGAGAAAGGTAAAGAGATGAATAAGTGAAGGGCGACAGGTTGTAAGTCAGACAGCAACTGAGGTCTCTCACTGCCCCTTGTCTCTCTATATATGTATTTTGGGTCTCATCTAACTTCAATTTCACATTTTATTTTTATTTCATTGGGTTGGGGAAGGGAAGAAATCAAGAGTACTTGGGACTGTGATAGTTCTTTGTCTCTCATTTTTATTTCATTTAAATTAATTCAAATTTAAATAGCAACATATGATTAGTGGCTATTAGTAGCTAGAGCCTTGGCGCCCTTTCTATTCAGCTGGCAGGTAAGGAAGGATGATCGCAGGGTAGGTTTTTAAAGGGCCAGTCTGAGAAGTGGTGCACTTCACTTCCTTTTCCTTTCCTCTGGCTAACACCGAGTCACATGGCCACACCTCACTGCAAAGGAGGCTGGGAAATGTAGTCTAGCTGTGTGCTCAGAAAGATGAAGGAACAGATTTTGGTGAGCACATAGCAATATTTATGACTCCAGGATTGAAATTTCAATGAAGACTGAAATGTGCACCACTTCCTTTTGAAGCAGCTACAGAAAGCAACAGGCAAATCCACCAAAAGTAGTTACATAAGAACAGCATAGATGCCAAACTAGTTAAAATGCCTAATTACAAATGTTTATTATCACCAGCAGTAACAAGACTAAGATCAGAGATGTGTATGCTCAACTATGTATATTCACCCAACATCTGTCACATGCCTACTTGGTATCAGGTACTATGCCAGACACAGGGGATGCCATGATGGACAAGATATTATCTGCAAAATATAATTTTAATTTAACATGGCAGGTGTAGCATTAGAGGTAAGGGTAAAAGTGCAATGAAAACTCAAGAAAAGGATGCTGAATTCTTTTGGTGGTGGATAGAAAGCCAATTTGGGCCAGGGTTTCCAATAGATATGTGCATGTGTATGAGTGCAGTGATACACATACCTTGAAAAACACTTTTTTGAGACACAGGAGTGTCAAGGAATAGGTGGTGGGGTGTCTTCAAATCAAAGTCAACAGAAAACACATGTCATAACTCCAACATGGATGTGCAGTTCTCCTTATGTCAAATTGGTGGCTGACCTAAATCCACTCCCAGCCTCAGCCATGTGCCCGAGGTCTTCCACAGCATCACCACGATATCATCTGAAGGTTAGCTGGGCACATTGAATAGAAACCACTGTCTCTCCTCCAACCTCCCTTGGAGTTCCTTCTTCACCTCCCCTCTCCCATAATGCTTTCTCTTCTTCCATGTTTGGTGGTGAGTTATTTACATGTCTACTCCCTAACATAAAATGGTGGCCTGTCGCTGGGCTTCAGTGTCCATGAGTTTATTATCTTAGCATTAACATGGTATCTGGCCCACTAAATATGGTGCACTTCCTGGTGGCTTGGTGACTCATAATCCCTTCACCTTACTTTCAATAATAGCATCCTAATGTGCTTGTGAAAGGTGAAAGGTTTACCTCGCCCTCTGTCTTGGGTCTTGTAAGACTGCAAGCCAAGGTGTCAAGAATGGGACCTTTGCAACCAGCCTCTCTTCAGCCCCAGGACTCTGAATCTGGAGTACAGTGACATGAGGTCAGGAAGTGGTTGGAGCTCATGCTCCCCTGACAGTGCACGTGGTTGAGTTTGCCTGGACCCCAGCTATACCTTGGTTGCAGTCTATTTTAAGCCATGGTCTTTACTCTTCCCATCCGTCCTTTGAGCCTCATAGAGATTTCCCATGAATTTTCTTCATCTATAGCTAGACTGTAAGAATTCCAATTTATAGAATGTACATCTGTAAGTGCATATGGAACATGTTACTAATGAACGTCACAGAAGACTAAATGTAAAATCCTTCTTTATGGGCTAGTAGAATCTGTTTTACATAGAAGCAAAATGAAACACATCCAGTATATATTGGAGTCCACAATGGGAATGGGGTCAGTCAAACGCATGTGACCAGATGTTATTTTCAATATGCTTGAAGATATTTTCACTTGACTCTTGAGATGAAAAGAGACAAGTAGGACTGAGACTTGGTACACACTTCACAACCTTCCTAGACTTGGAAAAACTTTCAAAGGCTCTGGAGTAAAGTCAAGGTTCCCATCTTCCTGTTCCCCAGTACTAATCAGAATGGATTCCTCCTTCCTTCAGGACCTCCTGTCCCTCTCCAGCTGCCATGCTCTCAAGAATATTTTACCCTTAAATGTTTCCCCCTCTGGACTGGAGCTTCAGCTTCAGTTCCTTTTCTGTATATTCTACGGGGCTTAGCACAGGGACTTCCTTCATAGGAGGTACTCAGAAAATATTTGCTGAATTGAATGGAGTTAATTTGAATTATTGAATCCAGGTAAGTGGGCTTGGTAAGTCCATTAGCTTTGCCCTGGGAATCTCGTCTCTTGTCCTTCTCCATTTCTATTTTGCCATATAAACATGACAGAGAGTGATTCAGTAGTCTTCCCTATTCACTTCAGAGGGTTAGAAATGAGATGTGAAAATGACAGCAAGAAGACATGTCAATAATACCCATGTGGGGTCAGCGAGTCTCCCGCTGCCTGCCCAATCTTCACAAGAAGAAAGCCATCAAGGCCACTTGAGTGGATCTCACACAATTCCCTTGACTCAAGATGACCATGAGGCTCAGGAGGTTGGCAGCTAGGATTTCTGTTGAGAGGGCATTAGAGATTCCATGTCCCTGTCACACTGATGGAAGCCCTGTTTCTCTTGGACATCTGAGCCTGTAGATTTTTCCTCTGCTCATCTCATGGAGCAGAATTTGTTTTTGGTGTACACTTAAAATATTAGGGTCAGCTAATAAAATAATAAGAATCAAAGGTTTACCAACTCATAAAATATTAAGTCTTTAAGGCTTATCTGACACTGTAGAGCCCTCTGTATTTGTGGGGCCTCATGTGTATACCTTCTCCCAGGTAGATCTGTGAATGATGGACTCTAATTTTAGTTCTTATAACGTGTGTGTGTGTGTGTGTGTGTGTGTGTGTGTGACAGAGAAAGGGAGAACTAAATACATAATGTACATCTGAAAAGTCACCAAAGACAAGAAAAAAAAAGTAGGTATATATTTAGCTAAGTGTTCTGTGGATTTTTTTTCCTTTTGAAAAACTCCAGTACAAGTGTTCAAGCCAAGTAGAAGCCTTTCACTCCAGTTATTTATTTATTTTGCTCTCTCCTTTGGAAAGCGATGCACATGTATTATGAAAAGCAAATATTATACTCTTTATTGTCAAACAAAGTTTATAAGGTTCGTGTGTCAATGATGGGGCCAAGGACCTCACACAGAAAGTTTCCTGTCCTGGAAGAATTTCTCATGGAAGATAAAATATGGGAAGTGGGGGGAATGCTGACTGCCAGCAAATAGAATCCTCCCACTCCTAATGGCACCCGTGGGGTTGGATGAGCTCAGGCCTTGACTGTCCTAGCTGGAGCGGGGGTGGGGGTGATGGGGGTTCTTCCCTATAGACTAGCATGGGCCACTCAGTGAGGGGAAGGACCACAGTGGAAGTTGAAGGGTGTTTACTCAGAGGAGGCTACTTGCGTCCAACTCCTTGCAGCTCTAACATCCAGATGCATTCGGCAACCAGGCCTTTGGACACAGGAAGTAGAAGCAAGGTGATGAAAAATGAAAGGCATTCTTTGGCCTTGGAGCACACAGGCATGGAATCCGGTAGGAGTACAGTTACTATTTACAGGAAACTGGCACGGAGATATAACTTTTGCTAGACAGGTTGGTGCCATTGTGTTCTGGCACCATGAAAAGCATTAAATAAGGTTTACCATTTGTCTAAACCATGCTGTATGCACTCTACTTTCCGATATGTATTGCTTTCTCCAACTGGGAGTTTCACTAAAGTCCCTCCCTAGGGAGTAGAGAGCGGGAGTTATAGTCAACCATGGTTAATTTGTGCTTTGTGCTTTGTTTATCCAAACCATATGTCTAGATGGTTGTAATTCTGTGTCATTGGCTGTGTAATGCTCTCTGTGCTAAGATATCTGTAAATAGCAACAGCTCAAAGCATAATCACGTTGGTATTCTGAAGGGGGAAAAGGAAGTTTCAAGTGACGTTTGCTGTGAAGACAACCACTCCAATGATGTCTCCATCCATGTCTCCCAGGACATAATCTCTTAAGTATTAATCATGCAGACCTATGTGGATGGCACAGGACCTCACAGAAGCCAGACGTGGTGGGTCAATGCTACCTCCAATTCTAATACTCTAGCCTTAGGGCTTGAGGACACTCCAGATATTAAATCATATCATTGCTATTCAGCAGCCCCAGTAAGTAGTTTGTGTACCAAAGAGAAATCCTTTTATGTTGGTGCTAGAAAAAATTAAAAACAATAAAACAAGGGGAATCCACCAAAATTTTCTTTTATAATATTTTCATTTAAAAACTTTATTTGATTCACCAGCTTTCTATCAAGAAAAGACATTGTGCTCAAGAGCTGGAGGTGATAAAGTCCAATGTGAATTTCTTAAATGGCAAATTACCAGCCAGGATGAACACACAAAGGCTTCAGCTTTTATGTACAGCCTAAAAGCCCCAGGGCCCCTGTTCCCCCTGAGCACCCAAGAGCAGCTTCTGAACACTGCAATGTGCTGGCTGGAGGCCTCTGGAGAAGAGGAGGCCAGACCTGTGAATTATGGCAAATTCTACTGCACCCTGACTTCAGCAACCTCCTAAATCAGAAAAGGGGGCATTAAAAATGTTTTTCCTTCATGCAAATGCTGCCATTCATTTAGAAGTGAGGCCATGTTACTTCAGGTGCCCATAAAGCATGATCATTTGAGCATCCCGAATGGCATTATAGGAAGCCTGGCCCCAGAGTCAGCCTCAGATGGTGGAGATGTGACAATCTCTTTGAAGTCCCGGGGAATGAAAGGAGTGGTCTGCAAACAAGCCTAGGGGGATAAGGTGAATATATTTCCCCCAGCCTTGCCAGAGACGCTGCAATCCATAGCTGGCTCACATTGCCACACACATCTCAGCCTGTCACATTGCCCAACAGTCTTGGTGCATTTCGTTCACCAACCCTTTTACCACAGCAACATGTTCAACCCATCTTATGGCCTCAAACCCCAATATTGGCATACAGCCTTGTCTTGCACTTTATGGAAAAATGAGAAGCCATCATATAGGAACAGGAGCATCTCTTTCTTGCATGACAGAATCTATCGGCCCATCTGCACCTCCCCATCCTCCCCCACCTTCCTTCAGTTACAAAGGTGAAGTTCGCCCTTCTCCTTCCTGAGGGGCCTTTTCCCTCCTGCCTTCTGACAGTTTCCATCAACAGATATCTATTCCTTTGCTTACAGTTTCCACTAGTCTCCCAGTCTTAAAATTCATTTCCTTTGCTCTCACTCATTTTCCTCCTGCTGTTGCCTTATCTCCTTACCCTTCCCAATCTGGCTTAAAAGCGGTGTGTCAGCCGGGCACGGTGGCTCATGCCTGTAACCCCAGCACTTTGGGAAGCCAAGGCAGGCGGATTGCTTGAGGACAGGGGTTTGAGACCATCCTGGCTAACATGGTGAAACCCTGCCTTTACTAAAAATACAAAAATGAGCAGGGTGTGTTAATGGGCACCTGTAATCCCAGCTACTTGGGAAGCTGAGGCAGGAGAATCACTGGAATCGGGAGATGGAGGTTGCAGTGAGCCAACCTCATGCCACTGCACTTCACCCTGGGCAACAGAGCAAGACTCCATCTTAAAAACAAAAAAAAGTAATGTGTCCATATGATGCTGTACCCAATTCCTCAGCTCCTTTCAATCTTCAACCCACTCTTTCAACTCCTTCAATTCCACTTCTTCCCATACCATTTGATATGGTTTCTGTGTCCCCACCCAAATCTCATCTTGAATCGTAGCTCCTATAATTCCCACGTGTTGTGGGAGGGAACCGGTAGGAGATAACTGAATCATAAGGGTGGTTTCCCCCACACTGTTCTCATGGTAGTGAACAAGTCTCACAAGATCTGATTGTTTCATAAGGGGTTTCCTCTTTTGCTTGGTTCTCATTTTCTCTTTGCCTGCCACCATGTAAGGTGTGCCTTTTGCCTTTTGCCATGATTGTGAGGCCTCCCCAGCCACGTGGAACTGTGAATCCATTAAACAACTTTTTGTTTGTAGATTACCCAGTCTCAGGTATGTCTTTATCAGCAGCGTGAAAATGGACTAATACACCATTCCATCAGAACTTCCCTGCTAACTGCTCTAAATCCTATATTCCATTCTTGCCTTCCATCTGAGCACCAACCACAAGTCAACATCTCTACTTGAACACCCTGTGTTCAAGACATAAGGTGACCATATGTCTTCATTTGCTCTGGGAAGTCTCTATTTACATGTGGTGTCCTGGCATAAGTAGTCACAGCACCCCTTTCAGACTCAAAAACATCTTAGACAATAAATTTTAAGGTCACATATATTAGCAGATATAGGCATCTGTGATTTGTCTGTCCAATCTGTTTATTTCCTTATTTTTATTTTATTTTTTGCTTTTAGAGAACTATCCCTTGCAGATACTTTTTCTTTTTTCTTTTTCTTCCTTTCTTTTTTTTTTTTTTTTTTTGAGATGGAATTTCTCTTTGTCACCCAGGCTGGAGTGCAGTGGTGCCATCTCGGCTTACTGCAACCTCAGCCTTCCAGGTTCAAGCGATTCTCATGCCTCAGCCTCTCAAGTAGCTGGGACTACAGGCCTGTGCCACCATGCCTGGATAACTTTTTGTATTTTTAGTAGATATGGGGTTTCACTATGTTGCCCAGGCTGGTCTCGAACTCCTGACCTCAAGCCACCCACCCGTCTCAGCCTCCCAGAGTGCTGGGATTACAGGAATGAGCCACCACGCCTAGCCCAAATACCTTTTCAAAATTGTCTGGTCATATGACAGATCTACCCAGAATCAGATTGGTATAAAGAGAGTTACTGAGTCAAAAGTGGGTCAAGACCATTCACACCCAACAAATTTTGCTGACACAATTTGAGGAGGAAAAAAACCCTATTTTCTCACTGGAATTGCTATGCTGGTAGAATAGAATAGAAGCCTGAGGAGACTGGGCCAACTCTGCCACCAAACTTAGGGAGAGCCTGCTAGAAGAGAAAGGCAGTACAGTGAAAGCACAGCTTACAGCAACAGAAGGGGGAAGAAAGAGAGGATGGGAGGGAAGAAGAGAGAGATCCCTAATGCCAATGTTGAACACCAGGGGCTGAAAGTCTGTTCCACCTGTGGGCTTTATATTGCGTACCCCAAAACTCTTCTTTTTCACTCAGTAAAGTTGGAGGTAGGTTTCTCTCACTTAATGACAAGACATCCAGGATCTACACAAGCATGCCTTGAACTCAGCTCCAGGCAGTCCTATTCCTGCTGTCCCCAAATCTATTCCTACTCCACCCTTCAAATCTCAGCAACCATCCAGTTTCTTTTGCCAGAAACCTTGGAATCATCTTGGACATCTTCCCTTCTCTAGCGCCATCATCAAATCTTATTGGTTTATTTTTATGACCAACATATGTGTAAACTCTGGTTCCTTCCCTCCATCCGCACGGACCCCCAACAAGTCCATAAAACCATCATCTTACCTGGGCAACTCAACAGCCTCCCAGTGGGTCTTCCCATGGCCACTCTCACTCCTAACATTCTCCGTGGAACATCTACAGTCATCTTCTTAAACTTCAAATCTGCTTATGGTGCACAAGGCCATGCTTCACTGGGGAGCTGGAAGGAGAGTAGAGGGAGCATTGCCAAGTTAAGTTAAGAGCTTCAAGACATTATTGAAGCTCTTGTAATTCCTGAATTCACCAATACAAATTCTATTTCAGGCTGGGTGTGGTGGCTCACACCTGTAATCTCAGCACTTCTGGAGGTCAAGGTGGGCAGATTGCTTGAGCCCAGGAGTTCAAGACCAGCTTGGGCAACATAGTGAAACCCTATGTCTACAAAAATTACAAAATTTAGCTAGGCATGGTGGTGTGTGCCTGCAGTCCCAGCTACTCCAGAGGCTGAGGTGGGAGGATCACATGAGCCCCGAAGGCAGAGGTTATGGTGAGTTGAGATCACACCACTGTACTCCAGCCTGAGTGACAGAGTGAAACCCTGTCTAAAAAAAAAAAAAAAAAAAAATTATTAGAGACAATATTAGCCTGGTTCCCAAGAATATGTGTCTTATTTTTCAATCATTATTTGCTTTATTGTGTTTCAATCAGAAGCTTAGGGTCAAACTTTCTTCCTTGAGCTGGGATATTTGAACACTGAAGGTTACTAGCACCTTCCCATGGGCAGATTGCAGAGAGTGGTGTTCAGATTTTAAATAAAAATCTCTACCGATGCTGCCAGGATGTTAAGCAGAGCCTGCACAGAAGGATTGTACATGGGTCAGTGACTGCAGGGTCATTCGTAGACCCTGGTATTTGAAGTTTCCTACAGAACCTTCCTGGAAGTGAGTGTTCTCAAAGGAGGGGCATGCACTACCTCGCCACTCTAATCTTAGATCCTAACCTCTCTCCATCTCCTCCTTCCTCAAAACAGACCTGTGGGTTCCAAATTTGATTGAAACTGAGTCCAGTAATATTAGTCCTACCTGATTGGGATGCTGTCCTGACCCAGTGGTTTTAGAAGGGAGTTTTATAGAAGAAGATATGAGAAGGGTAAAATTAGAGGGGTGCATGCATGTTCCTGAAAGAGAAGACTAAACATTGTAAGGGGGCCATTGCCTCACTTTGTATATAAGTCTATTATAATTCCAATCCAAATTTTAATAAAGTTTTCTTTGAAACCTGACAAAATGATTATAAATGTTGTCTGGAAGAATAAATGAATAAAATAATCAAGTAAAGTTTGATCAAACAGAAAGATTAGAAACATTTGCACGGACATTAAGATAGATTCTAAAACTACGACAATTAAAATAGAATGTTATTGGACCAAGGATGGGCAGGTAGAAAGAACACTAAGAATCTATTCCGTAATAGGAGAGCTTTTTCAAGTCTCTGGGGGAAATGATGCGGGGACAACTGCGAAACACTAAAGATAAATTGATTCATCACTGCTTCACACCACATCCTAAAATAAATGTCAAGCGGATTATAAATTTAAAAATACGTATACAAATGAACTAGAAGGAAATATAGGTGCATGTTTATCTGATCTTATAATGGGAAAATCTTTTAGGTAGTGTATTACCATAAAGTAAAATCTTGATGAAATTGATCACATGTAAATTCAAATATTCTGCCATAACTATATCTAAGAGCAAATAGGAAACTGGAAAAAGAAACTTGCAATGTATGTAACAAAGGGTTTACATTCTTAAGTCTCTGAAATGTCAATGTGGACAAAAGACATGATTAGAAAATTCACAAAGGAAGTACTAACAGCAAAAATATGAAAAATATTTAACTTTGCAAGCTGTCAAAGATGTGCAAACTGAAACAATAGTGAAACACGATTTTTCAGCTATTACACTGACATTTTCTAAAAAAGAAAAGATTATGTAGAGCCTGGGAAAATGGGCACCCACAGATTGCTAGGATGATCCTAAAGTGATACAATTGTTCTAGAGGGTAACTTGGCAAAATTCTTTAAAATATGTGTAGTTCATTTACCCAGCAATTCCTCTTCTAGGAATTTATCCTCAGAAAATAATCATAAATAACTGCAGAAATTTATTTAAAAATGTTCCCTGGAAGGTTGTTTATAAAAGCAAAAAATTAAAAACAAAATAAACGTCTGAAAATATGCAGCTGCTTAAATAAAGTATGGTGCATTATAATCCAAGGTCGTAAAAAAATCATACTGAGAATTATGTAGTGACTTCAGAAAAGGTTCACAATATATAGTTAAATGGGGGAAAAAGTTGCAAACCCATCTGTACATTTCATTTTTTTGTTTTTAAAAAATGTATGTATGTAAATATATGCATAGAAAAAGACTTTAAGAGGATAACCAAAAAGTTATCAGTGATTATCTCTGGGCGGCAAAAGTATTGGTGATTTTCATTATTCCTCAAATATTCTGCAATAAAAATGTATTACTTTTTGTAACAAGATTCTTAAAAACATTAACTTTTATTTAAATCCTGCAGAGAAGTCAGGTATCAAAAAATGGTCTTCAGGAAGCTTTTTCGGGGAAATTCTTACAGCCAAAAATTGGGGAATTGCTGGGGAAAGTGGTCAGACCTAAATGCAGCTGAGCTAGGAGAAGACAACCCACCTCTCAGGGCCACGGTCCTGGAGTCAGCAGCCCCATCACTACCCCTGCTTCCCATCACTGCTTTTTTTTTTTTTTTTTTTTTTGAGACGGAGTCTTGCTCTGTTGCCCAGGCTGGAGTGCAGTGGCCCAATCTTGGCTCACTGCAAGCTCCGCCTCCCGGGTTCATGCCATTCTCCTGCCTCAGCCTCCCAAGTAGCTGGGTCTACAGGCTCCTGCCACCACGCGCGGCTAATTTTTTTGTATTTTTAGTAGAGACGGGGTTTCACCTTGTTAGCCAGGATGGTCTCCATCTCCTGACCTCGTGATCCTCCAGCCTCGGCCTCCCAAAGTGCTGGGATTACAGGCATGAGCCACCGCCGCTGGCCCCCATCACTGCTTGTTTTATGAGTCATGGGACGGAAAAGTCATATGGACTAAAAATAATAATAATGAGGATGATCACAATAATAATGCAGATGATAATATATTAATAGAAAACTGACATTTATTAAGCACTTGGTATTTTCCAGACCCCAAGCTAAGTGCTATACAGATAGCATCTCATTTAAAGCTCACAACAATCCATTGGCAAAAGGATTATTGCCTGGGATTCATAGAGAAAGAAAACTGAGACCAGGATGGTGGCATGGTGATGTGATTCTCCCACACTTTCAGCTCTCAGGAGGCCGAGGGGAATTACAAACATACCTGAGTCTGATGCCAACCCCCTGGATGATCTACATTGATTAGGTGCTTACAGGAGCATTTTTCCAAACCCACATGCCCCGATCCCGACTTCACCACCCAGGCCTCAATTTCCTTTGTGATTCAGCCTCGTATTATGTAGCCTGACTCCACTGTGAAAGATTTGTGGCAATTGCATGATGTATGAGGTGCCATTTGTAAAAATATTATTTAGTGTAAAACATGATGTTTTTTCTCCTGATTTACAAGTTGGATTTATAAATCTGCACTTCTCACTATCTGAGTTGTTATATATCTTGCCTCTGATTTATAAAACTTGCCTGTAAATCTTCCCAGCAAAGTTTTGATTCAGAAATCATTATTTTAAGAATTAGATTTAGTTAAAACATTCAGCTGCTTTATAGGGGAGGAAATGGATTTACATAACTCCAACCGGAGCTTACGGATCCTATAGCAGCTTCACAAGTCGTGCCTAGGAATTCCTAAGGAAAATGTTTTGATTTAAGGGTATTCACTTCACACTTTAGCTACACCTGACTGATTTATATCACCAAAGCCATACAATGATGATCCATTTTATAAAAATCCCACTTTTCTTTAATTCCAGACCCTGATTTATATGCCCTGATTGGGTATCTGTAATGCTCTCAGTCACAGGCTCCTCTGCCCTAGAGCTGGTCTTGGGGAAAAGGCCTAAGAATCAGGGATGGTCAGAATAAAGGGAAATTTCACCTCCTTCTTGGCTTATCTCCCTTATTCCAAGGGAGCCAAAGCAGGTTGCCTCCTGCCCCTGAGCTAGAGCCAGCTAACCCTGGGGGAGCGTCTGTAAGATGCCACAGCCTTCTCCAAGAATGTGGTGGGTTCTCTCCATCCCTGCTGCTCAAATGAAGAGTGGATTGCTCCCAAGTAGAAGAAACCGCCAGTCCAGAGAATCGAGGACATGTTTGATGAGTAATTGCTGGCTGAAAAAAAAGTAAATGAATAAATGAACGCTTTTTAAAGAGCAGAGGCCAACAAGCAGTGGTCTGACAAATAGTATAAATGAACGAAAAGGGAGGGTGTGTGAGAGCCTGGTGAGAGGCTGCTCCAATCTGAACAGGGTGGCTGTAGCTCAGCTCCACCTGGCTGTGGTTAAGTAGGATTACTTGCCCAGTATTCCCACATGTGGCTTTCCAAGGCAATCCTGAAATTCAAATGTTTATTTTAAATGACTTATTTTAAAAATCAACATTGTGCAGGTTTAGTTTAAAATAGCAAAATACACACATTTTAAATGTACAGGTCAATGGCATTTGAACAAAGTACACACTCATGCAACCATCACCCTGATCAAGACATAGAATGTTTCCATCTTTCCAGAAATCGTCCTCTTGCCTCTTAAGGTCAATGACCTCCATCCTACCCCCTGCTCCAGTTAACCGCTGGCCTCATTTCTATCTCTACAGATATGTTTTTTTTTTCTGTTTTAATATAATTAGAACTTAATATAAATTGAATCATACAGAATGCATTTGTTTCCTGTCCTGTTTCTTTCACTTAGCCCGCCTGTGAGTGAGATTCATCCATGCGTGTATCCAGCATTTGTTCCTTTTTATGGCTGAGTAGTATTCCGTGGTCTAAATGTATTATAGTTGTTGATTCATTTCCAGTTGGTGGACATTTGAGTTCTTTCCAGACTTAAAACTATTATGAATAAAGCTGCTAGGAACATTCCTGGACCAGTCTCTTTATGGACATATGTTTTCATTTCTCTTGGGTAAAAACAGAGGAATGGAGTTGCTGAGTCATTTGGTGAGTGTATGCTTAACTTTCCATAAAGCCGCCAGACAGTTTTCAAAAGTGATTTTGCCATTTTACACTCCCTCCCCTCCCCAGTAATATATGAAAGTTCCAGTTGCTCAACATCCTTAACAATGCTTGGTCTTGTCAGTCTGTTTAATTTTAGTCTTTTAGTCAGTTTAGTCATAATTTTAGTCATTTAGATATAAAGTGGTATCCCATTTTAATCTGCATTTTCCCAATAACTAATGGCACTGAGCATCATTTCATTCACTCATTGGCCAATTGTGTATCTTCTTTTGTGAAATGCCTATTCAGAACTTCTCTTATTTATTAGTTGTTTGCCTTCTATTATTCAGTTGTAAGAGAACTTTGTATACTCTGGATACTAGTCTTTGCCAGATATGTGCATTGCAAATACTGTCTCCCAGTCTGTGGTTTGTTATTTCTTTTTCTTGTCAATGTCTTTGGCAGGGCAAGCAATTTTAATTTGATGATGTACAACTGGTCATTTTTCTTCTTTAGTTAGTGCTTTTTGTGTTCCTAGAAATATTTGTCTACCCCTAAATTGCAGTTTTTCTGCTATGCTACCTCCTAGAAGTTCTACAGTTGAAGGCATTATGCTCCGAATCTACGACTCCTTTCAAATTAATTCTTCAAAACAACGTGAGCAAAGGATTGAGGTTCATTTTTTTTCTACACAGACACCTAGTTCTTCTAGCACCATAGAAATCAGGAAGTGTGAGTCCTCCAATTTCGTTCTTTTTAAAGATTGTTTCAGCTATGTTAGGTCTCTTGCATTTTCAGATCAGTTTAGGGTAACTTTGTTAATTCCTACCAAAAAAAAAAAAAAAGCCTGCTGAGATTTTGTTTGGAATTTTGTTGAATCTATATGTCAGTTTGGGTACAAAGAACATCTTAACACTATCTAGTCTTCCCATCCACTAACAGGACATGTCTTTCAGTTAATTTAGATCTTCCTTAATTTCTTTCAAAAATGTTTTATAGCTTTCCATGTAGAAATCTTACACAGCTTTCATCAAATTAACTCCCTTCTCATTTTGAAATTTTATTTTCTAAATACTTGTTGTTCATAATAATTAACTTCATATATTCATCTTGTATTCTGTGACGTTGCTAAATTCATTTTTAGCTCTAGTAGTTTTTTTCATAAAATCCTTAGGATTTTCTATATGGATAACATTTGTTAATACATTTTTATTTCTTCTTTTTTTAATATTTCTCTCATTTTTAAATTCGTTTGTTTATTTATTTTGCCTCATGGCATTGGCTAGGACATCCAGTACAGTATTTATGGGAAGTGAGGAGACTGAACATCTTTGTCTTATTCCCAGTCTTAGGGGGAAAGCATTCCGGCTTTAACCATTAACAATGATGGTTGCTGTATGATTTTCATAGATGCCCACGATCAGGTTGAGAAGGTTTCCTTCTATTTGCAATTTGCTGCATGTTTTTCATCATGAACGAGTTTTGGATTTCATCAAACTCTTTTGCTGCATCTATCTACTGGGATTATTATATGATTTTTCTACTTTATTCTATAATATGTGAAATTGCTTTGATTTAATTTTTCCATGTTGGAACATCTTTGCAATACTGAGATGCAGTCTTCATATAGTGCTGAATTCAGTTTGCTAATATTTTGTTGAGGATTTTGCTTTGTGTGTTCATAAGAGATATTGACCTGTAATTTCCTTTCCTTCCAACGGCATTGTCGGCTTTTGATATCAGGATTGTGCTAGCCTAATAACATATGTTAGGAAGCAGTCACTCCTATATTTTTGGAAAAAGTCTGTGTAATATTGATGTTATTTCTTTTGTAAATCTGTGATAGCATTCATTGGTGAACTCATCACAACATCGAATTTCTTGTATGAGAAGTTTTTTTTATGATAAATTCAATTATTTTATGTTTTTCCAGCTTTACTGTGGGATATGTTACAAATAAAAATTACATATATTTAAAGTATACAATGTGATGTTTTGAGCTATGTATATATCATGAAATGATCCCCACAACCAAACTAATTAACATACCCTTCACCTCGCACAATAAAATATTTTTCATGTGTGGTGAAAACACCTAAGATTAATTCTCTTAGCAAATTTCAAGTGTATGATACAGATTAATCTACTATTGTCACCATGCTGTACATTAGCTCTCCAGGACTTATTTATCCCAAATAACTGAGCCTTTGTGGGCTGTGACCAACATTTCCCCATTTCCCCCCAACCCCAACCCCTGATAGGCACCATTCTACTCTCTGTTCCTACGAGTTCAACTGTTTTAGGTTCCACATATAAGTGAGATCATGCAGTATCTGCCTGTCTGTCTCTACCTGACTTATATCACTTAACATAATGTACTCCAGGTTCATCCATGTTGTCACAAATGATAGAACTTCCTCCAATGTGTGTATGTGTGTGTGTGTGTGTGTGTGTATCACATTTTCTTTCCTTCTCTTTCTTTCTTTCTTCCTTTCCTCTTTCTTTCTTTCTATTTCTTTCTTCTTTCTTTCTTTCTTCTCCTCTTCTTCTTTTTTTTTTTTTTTTTTAATTTGAGACAGAATCTCACTCTGTCGCCCAGGCTGGAGTGCAGTGGCACGATCTCTACTCACTGCAACCACGGCCTCCTGGGTTTGAACAATTCTCATGCATGCCTCAGCCTCCAAAGTATCTGGGATTACAGGAATGCACCAACACACCTGGCTAATTTTTTGTATATTTAGTTGCAAAGGGGTTTCACCATGTTGGCCAGGCTGGTCTCCAGTGATCCACCCACCTCAGCTTCCCAAAGGGCTGGAATTACAGGTGAGAGCTACCGTGCCCAGCCACGTATTTGTTATTCATTCATGTGTCAACGTATGTATGCTTAGGATGATTTCATATCTTGGCTATTGTGAATAATGCTACATGGGGGTGCAGATATCTCTTCAAGATACTGATTTCATTTCCTTTGGATCTATATCCAGAAGTGAGACAGCTGGGTCATGCGACAGGTCTATTTTAGTTTCTAGTTATTTTTAGTTTTTTGAGGAAACTCTGCACTGTTTCCCACAATGGCTGTACCATTTACATTCACACCAACGGTGTACAAAAGTTACTTTTTCTCCATATCCTCATCAACATTTGTCATCTTTTGTCTTTTTGACAACAGCCATTGTAACAAAGTGTCAGGTGATATCTCATTGTGGTTTTAGTTTGCATTTCCCTGATGATTAGAGACACTGAGCACCTTTTCATACACCTGTTGGCCCTTTGTATGTCTTCTTTGGAGACATGTCCATTTAGGTCCTTAGCTCATTTTTAATCAGGTATTTGGTCTTTATTGTTAAATTGTTCGAGTTCTTTTAAAATTTTGGATATTAATCTTTTATCAGATATACAGTTTGCCAATATTTTCTTCCATTCCCTTAGGAGTGTCCTTTCACTCTGTTTATTTTTTTCCTTTGCTGTAATGAAATCGGACCCTTATCTCACACCATACACAAAAATAAACTAAAAATGAATTAAAGACTCAACTGTAAGACCTGAAACTATGAAACTCCTGGAAGAAAACATAGGGAAAAACCTTCTTGACATTGATCTGGGCAATAAGTTCTTGGCTATGACACCAAAAGCACAGGGAATGAAGGGCAAGTAATAGGTAGAATTGAGTCAAGCAAAAAGCTTTTGTACAGCAAAAGAAACAATCAACAGGCTGGGTGTGGTGGCTCAGGCCTGTAATCCCAGCACTTTGGGAGGCCAAGGTGGGAGGATCACCTGAGCTCAGGAGTTTGAGACCAGCCTGGCCAACACGGTGAAACCCCGTCTCTACTAAAAATACAAAAATTAGCCGGGCGTGGTGGCACATGCCTCTAATACCAGCTACTTGGGAGGCTGAGGCAGGAGAATCGCTTGAACCCGGGAGGCAGAGGCTGCAGTGCACAGAGATCCACTGCACTCCAGACTGGGAGACAGAGCGAAACTCTGTCTAAGAAAAAACAAACAAACAAAAAACAATCAACAGAGTGAAAAGGCAATTCTTTCAATACATTGGAGACTGTTCAATTTTTTATTGCCCCTTAATTCAGTTTTGGAATACTGTAGTTTTAAAGTAATTTGTCTCTTTCACCTAAACTGTTAAACTTATCAGGCTGAAGTTGATTGCAATATGTCCTTATGATAATAATCCTCATTATTTCTTACTATTATTATTGCTTCTTATTATTCTTTAAAATATGCATATATTTTAAATTCTTCTAAATATGTATTAACATTCTACAGGATATGTATTAATATCCCCACTTGCACCTCTAATACTGTTTATTTGTTTTCTTTATTTTTTCATTAATTTGTCTTGCTAGAGATTTACTAATTTTATTAAGTTTTTTTCAAACAACCAACTTACGGCTTTGTTAATTTTCCCCATGTGAATGTTTACCATTCATTGATGTTTGTTCTTATCTATATTAATTCTGTCCTCTCTTTGCTTTGAGCTTATTTTCTTTTTCTGTCTATAAAATAGAAACATCAATAATTGGTATTAAACCTTTTTCTTTTCTAAAATAGATATTGCAAGCTATACATTCTTTTTGAAGTATTGCTTTAGCTGAACCCTGCACCCAACAAAGTTTGAAATGTTAAATTTTCATCTTCATTTGCTTCAAATATTTTAAATTTATCTTGTAATTTTCACTGGCTTCTGAGTTATTGAAAAAGCTTGTTTTATTCCAAAATGTTTAGAGATTTTCTAGATATGTCATTTATATTGATTTCTAATTTAATGCCATGTGGTCAGAAAACAACTCTATCTGACTGCAATGTTATTAATTTTGCTGATATTTATTTTATGACCTAGAATATTAGCTATTTTGGTGACCATTCCATGTGCATTTGAAAATAATACATATTCTGCAGGTGTTTGTGGTAGTTCTATGATGTCAATTATATAAAAATTGTGGATATTGTTATATTAATCTTTGACATCTTCATCTATGGTTTGTATATTTTTATTAATTACCAAGAGAGGAATGTTAAAATTTTTCTATCATTGTGGCTTTGTCCATTTTTCCCTTTATTTCTGTTAATGTTTCCTTGGTGAATTTTTTTTTTTTTTTTTTGAGACAGAGTCTTGCTCTGTCACCTGGACTGCAGAGCAATGGCACAATCTTGGTTCACTGCAACCTCCACCTCCCAGGTTCAAGCGATTCTCTTGCCTCTGCCTCCTGAGTAGCTGGGATTACAGGCACTCACCACTACACCTGGCTAATTTTTGCATTTTTAGTAGACATGGGGTTTCACCATGTTGGCCAGGCTGGTCTTGAACTCCTGACCTCGAGTGATCTGCCTACCTTGGCCTTCCAAATTGCTGGGATTACAGGCGTGAGCCATTGTGCCCAGCTATGAATTTTGATGCCCTATGATAAACGGTATACATATTTAAAATTGTTCTACCTTGCTAGTGAATTGTTCCTTTAATCATTGTCTAATGCCCGTATTTATCTCTTACTCTTTGTCTTGAAATCCACCTTCTCTAATACCCATATAGCCACGCCAGCTTTCTTACTCTTATTGTTTGCATTGCATGTCTTATCCATCTTTTACAGTCAATGTCTTGTTATTTATTTTTAAAATGTGTCTCCTACAGTTAGCATCGAGTTGGATCTCACTTTTTTTCCTAGTCAAAAATCTCTATTTTCATTGGGATGCTTAGTATATCTGCATTTTATTATTTGATGAGTTGAGGTTTAAGTTCATCTTATAATTTGATTTCCACTTCCCTAGCATGTTTTATAAAATTATTTCTATTGCTTATTTCCTGTATTCTTTGATAAATATTTCAGATATCTAATACATCTTCTCTTTTTTGTACTTAATTTTTGTGTGCTTGATGTAGGGCTACTAAAATGTGTTTTTTAAATTATCAGTCTATTTATAGTCAATATTATACCTCTTCACATTTCACACTTCCCTTCTGATACTTTATACTTCCTGTTTTACAATAAATATTTTTCCCAGGATATGATTTTTTTACCTCCTTATATCCTTCCTACAATTGCTATCCTATTTTTTACTTATCTATATATGTTAAAGGTCACTCTACAGTGTTATTATTTATGTGATAAGTAATTAGTTTTATTATGAGTAATTTAAATAAATTATGAGAATAAAAGAGAGGCTTTTATATTTACAGACTCATTTCCAATTTCTGATGCCCTTTATTTTTTACACAGATTCTAAATTTTCATTTGCTGTTATTTCTTTCAGCCTGAATGATACTATTCACTATTTCTTTTTTGCAAGAATCCTAGTAATAAACTTCCTAACTTTCTTTGTCTGAAATTATCTTGATTTCATCCTCACTTTCAGAAGCTATTTTTGCTGGATATAGAAATCTAAATTGACAGGATTTTTTTTTCATTTACACTTTATTTTTATTCTTATTTTTTGGAGACAGAGTACTGTTCTGTCAGACTAAAGTGCAGTGGTGCAATCATAGCTCACTACAGCCTTGACATTCTGGGCTCAAGTGGTCATCCTGCCTCAACCTCTCAAGTAGCTGGAGACTACAGGCATGTGACAACATGCCCAGCTAATTAAAAAAAAAAACAAATTGTGGAGATGGGATCTCACTATGTTGTCTAGGTTTGTCTTGGACTCCTGAGTTCAAGTGATTCTTCTACCATGGCCTCCCAAACACTTCCACTTTTAAAATGTAATTAAATTGACTTTTAATAGCCTTCATTGTTTGATATGAAAAGTCAACAGTAAGTTATTTTTATCCTTTTGTTTCATGTCTGTAATGCGTGTTTCCAGTATGGCGCTTTCAGTATTTTCTTTGCAATTTGACTCTGATTATTTATTTTACATTTATCTTGCTTGGAATTGACTTAGATTTTTGGTTTTATTTTTAATCTGAAAATTTTTTTCTTGTTTTTCATTCAATTTGTTAAGTTTTTAGTCATTGTTTTTCTAAATGCTGGTGTGCTCCTTACAATTGTTTTCTGAGACTCAAATTTCAGGTATGTAAAAGCAGTAGTTCTCATATTTTTTGGTCCCAATACTTCTTTACATTATGTAAAATTTTCAAGCACCACGAAAGCATTTGTTTATGTAGTTATATCTATCAATATTTATATTAGAAAGTAAAGCAGAGAAATTGTTAAAAATATGTATTTTGACACACATAAAAACAAAAATACCATAACACATTAAAATAAAAAAGATAGACTTATTGAAAAAAATCAAAAATTCTTAGTGAGAAGAATGATACTTTCACAGAGTGCTTTTTATGGCTTAATAGAAGACAGCTACAGTCTCATATTTGTTTCTGCATTTAATCTGTTGTTATATCATTCATCTTGCAGTCTATGGAAAACTCCACTTTACACCTATGAAAAGATGGACGTGAGAAAGGCAAATAATATCTTAGTTATCATAAATATAGCTTTAGTAGTACAGATTTTATGAAATAATCTTGGGGACACTCACACTTTGAAAACTGTTATTAAGCAATTAAATATTTTCACACAGGTCCATAAGGTTCTGTTTATTTTTTTTAATTCTTTTTTTCTGTATATGTTATTGAAAAATGCTATTGATTTATAAACAAGATCCTTCTTTCTCTGCCCAGTTATAATCTTCTGTTAGGTTCATCTGGTAATTTCTTTAAAGTTTCAGTTATTATAATTTTCTGTTACTGAATTTCCATTCGGTTGATTTTTTGTATAGTTTACATTTTTCTGCTTAGATTCTTTTTCTATTCAATCATTAGGACCATATTTTTCTTTAATTCTTTGAAAATATTATACTTGTTTTAAAGTCTTTGCTAGCTCCATCATAGGAGTCATCTTACATTTAGTTTCTTGATTATATTTTCTTTATCCCTGAATCACATTTTCATGTTTTTATTTTTGTATGCCTAAGTGATATTTGATTGAACACTGCACACCACAGATTATATGTGGTAGAGAATGTGGATTCTGTTATCTTTTCATAGGAATGTGTGCACATGTTTATTAGGCAGTTCAGTTGCTTGCACATCGTCTAGTAGGCTTGGTTTTATGTTTTTTTAATAATAAATGGAAAGTCCAAGGTATTTCCCAAGCCCCTCTAATTTGACAGGACTCAAACTGCAAACTCTTGTTGGGGCTTCAATTTGGACTCTGTTGGGACAAATTAAGAATAGTTCTTATACCTTAGACACAATTTTCTGTTGTCTTGAAAGATGCCTGAGATGTTAACCATATGCTCAAGAGATCTCTTCACTCTAATAAGGTTGAGAATCAAGCATCCAGCCCCACCACACTGCCTGTCCTCCGTCACTGTCAAAGCTTTAGTCTCTCTGCTCTACTTTCAATCTCCCAACAGCTTAACTCTGGTAAGCACTAGGTAATCTCCATGCACATGCAGTCTGGTTCTCAGCCATGGACTTGCACGGAACCACCTACACACCTCCCTTTCTCTGATGCGCCATTGTGCAGACTGCAGCCATTTGAAGTGACTCAAACTCTGACCTCATTCTCCTCAGCTCAGCATGCCCACCATCCTCTGCCCAGATATCAGCTTGCTCTGCTGTGATTGTGCTACTATTACAACCCAGGCAGGGGACTGAATGACCAGAAATCTCCTCACATGAGCTTCCCTTCTCTCTGGAATCACTGCTTTGTGTTATCTAATTGTTATTGCCCCAAATCAGTTGTCATACGCTGTGTCTAGTTTTATAGTTCTTTATGACAAGAGAACCAACTGAGCTATTCCGTAAACCTGTGAGGTTCACTGGGCCCACATACCTCACTCTGATCAGGCAATCTGCCCTGTCATACCATCTTCACTTGATGCCTAGTAGACAATTATTCAAGGGATGTAAACTATATAGATAATTAAGTGGGTAATTTCATTTCCTCAGTGGATTTTTAGGCATATTTTTGAAATGCATACTTCTCTACTTAGCCAGTGACTTTCCTCTCACATATGGCAACCCTGGTCTTTGAATCTTCACTTAAAATTTGTCCCTTCCAGAAGATAGCTTTAGTATTAGTCAGGGTTCTTCAGAGGGACAGAACCAATAGGATGTATAGATAGATAAGTGAGAGGCTATTTATTAAGGGAATTGGCTCACATGATTATGGAGGCTGAGAAGTCCCACAACAGGCCATATGCAAGCTGGAGACCCAGGGATGCCTGCAGCATGGCTCAGTCCAAGTCCAAAAGCCTCAGAACCAGAGAAGCCAGAGTTGTAGCTTGAAGTCTGAGGCCAAAGGCCTGAAAACCTGGGGCAGGGGCTGCTGCTACACATCCTAGAGTACAAAGGCCTGAGAATCTGGAGTTCTGATGTCCAAAGGCAGCAGAAGATGGGTGCCTCGGTTCTACATGAGGGAACCTGGAGTTCTGATGTCCAAAGGCAGCAGCAGATGGGTGTCTCAGGTCTAGAAAACAGAATCTGGAGTTCTGATGTCCAAAGGCATCAGAAGATGGGTGTCTCAGTTCTACGAGAGAGAACCTGGAGTTCTGATGTCCAAAGGCAGCAGCAGATGTATGTCTGAGGTCTAGGAGAGATAATCTGGAACTCTGATGTCCAAAAGCATCAGAAGATGGGTGTCTCAGTTCTAACAGAGAGAACCTGGAGTTCTGATGTCCACAGGCAGCAGCAGATGGGTGTCTCAGTTCTAGGAGAGAGAACCTGGAGCTCTGATGTCCAAAGTCAGCGGAAGATGGGTGCCTTAGTTCTAGGGGAGAGAAAGCACAAACTCAACTTTCCTCTGCCTTTTTGTTCTATTTGGGACCCCAGCAGATTGGACGGTGCCTGCTTACATTGAGGGTAGATCTTCCCATCTCAGTCCACCAATTCACCCTCCAATCTCCTCCAGAAATACACTTACAGATGCACCCAGAAATAATGCTCTATCAGCTATCTAGATATCCTTTAATCCAGTCAAGTTGATGCCTGAAATTAACCATCACACCCTCCTAAACCAACCTGTCTGAAGCCTTCAATGAAAGGAAAGATGCACATATATCTGTAGCTATAACTACTGACTGTTTATATGGATTAAGAGAAGTATAGTACTTCATACCTGTCATTGATGGATTTTTTTTCTCCACTGCACTTAGAAGAACTACAACCCCAAATTCCTTAGTCTGACCTTGGCACAATTCCATGCTTGGTCCCTAGTCATTTCTAATCCATGTTGGTAACTCAACCTACAATTATACTGTTACACACTTACAGACTTCACTTAAAACAAGTCTGTGGGATTTTTGCCATAGTCACTCCTAACTATCATCCATCCACTCACCCCTGTGTAGACAGGGTCCCACTGTATCACACCAACCCATGCATGGTATCCTATATCATATAATGCCCTGAACTTTCCCATGTCAGAGGGAGGTGAGCCCGGCAGGCTGGTATTATAGTGGTGACCGCCCTGCCGCCTGCATATGGGATGAGTCCTCTCAAATAGCAGAAGCAGAGGGGGTGGGGGCAGATGCATGTCCCACCGACACAGGATACCATCCTCGGGGGCTCCGTGCCTCCCCTGCCAAGGTCAGGGTTGTTCAGATGATATGGGGGAGCAGCGGAGTGGTGTTCATCGAGCTCTGGGAATGGGAGCTGGGTCCCCTCTCTGTGACCTTAGGAAGCTTATTTAACCTCACTGACTCTGTTTTCCTCATCTGCATTTGGAAACTTGATGTAACAATATCAAATCATGATTTCTCATGCGGAATACACTTGGAGGAGGGCGGTTTGCACTGTGGTTGCTCTACCCTGAGGGTGGTTATCAGCAAGGCCTTTTTAAAGTAGACTTGAGCTTTAGATATTAAGAACCTAAAACATGTGCATAACTTTTGGCCTGGGATTTCTCTCCATTTTTAGGTCTGTGTTCCAAGGAAATGATCAGTGATATAGTTAAATATTTGCATTCAGGGATGTTATTTGAAACTTTATATATAACAATGACAGTGTATGATATAATTTGCATCTGTGTCTGCACCCAGATCTCATGTCAAATTGTAATGCCCAGTGTTGGAGGTGGGGCCTGGTGGGAGGTGATTGGATCTTGGGGCCGGATTTCCTCCCCATGCTGCTCTCTTGATAGTGAGTGAGTGAGTGCTCATTAGATCCGGTTGTTTAAAAGTGTGTGCACCTCCCCACTCTCTCTCTTCCTCCTGCTCTGGCCATGTAAGACATGCTGGCTTCCCCTTTGCCTTCCACCATGACTGAAAGTTTCCTGAGGCCTACTCAGCCATGCTTCCTGTACAGCCTGAGGAACTGTGGCCAATTAAACCTCTGTCATTAAACAAGAAGCTACTTTTAAAAGAAATTTTATAAGAAATTCTCATAAATTGCCCACTCTCAGGTATTTCTTTACAGCTGTGAGGGAATGGACTACTATAAAGTATATCAGTATAAAATTAGCCTACATCCAAATATGGAAGATTGCCCAAATTGTGATTTATCCACATAATGGGATATGTATACGGTCATTCAAAATCATTTCTTTTTTTTTAATTGAGATATGGCCTGGCTCTGTCCCCCAGGCTGGAGTGCAGAGGCATGATCTCAGCTCATTGCTGCCTCGACATCCCGGGTTCAAGTGATGCTCCCACTTCAGCCTCCCAAGTAGCTGGGACTACAGGCACATGCCACCACACTTGGCTAATTTTTGAAATTTTTGTAGAGACAGGTTTTCACCATTTTGCCCAGGCTGGTCTTGAACTCCTGAGCTCAAGACATCTGCCCACCTCAGCCTCCCAAAGTGTTAGGATTATAGGCATGAGCCACTGCTCCTTGCCTAAAATCTTATAAAGAAAATTTAATATCATTGGAAAATGCTTACAATATAAAGCAGTCAAATAAATACTCTATGTAATTTGTTATGTATGTATAAAGTATATAGGAAAATATTCACAGTGTTATTATCTCTGGATGATAGTGTTGATTGTTGGTGATTTATTATTTTTTTCTTTATTATAATGTTCTATATTTTTCAATTGTTGCAAGTCAATATACAATAAACAAAAATCTTACTTACGAAAAAATGTTGGAGTTAAAGTCTGGGGTCTGGATTTGAGTCCAGGCCCCAACATTGGCTGTGCAACCTTAAGTAGGAGAAAGCTGAAAAATGGGAAAAACTTGTCTCACCCTTCTCATCGGATAGGCAAGGAACTAAAATAAGATAATGTGCACAGGACTCATGTGGAAGGAAAATGGCAAAAAAGATAGAGGGGCTATTGCTCATATGAATCTGACTAGGAAACAAGAAGCTACTCTTAAAAGAAATATTGATGCTTACAAGGTTTCAGGTCACCCCTATCTCCTCCAGCCTATCTTTAAAATAGACAAAATTCAAAACAAAACAACACAAAATCTCACGCAGAAGGTTCTTCTGCCTGGTAACAGAATGCTTCTGTGTAGTTAAAACACAAGCTACATCTGACAACTGCACTATCAGATGGGAGCTCTGGACATGTGAAAATCATTGCTCCTGTACTGTAAGACCTGATAGAGCCCTCCAGTCAGCCACCAGCCTTGCAGAGGATTACATGGGGTCTCCATACAAAGCTGGATGCTTCAAGATAGTTGCAGTCTCAAGAGTGCATTCCCTGCCTCTGACAGAGTGGTAGGGGCTGTTACAACCCATCGTGTGGTGCCCAAGAAGACACTCAGCATTCATTGCAGGTAATGTGGCCCCCAGTGCAGCCACATTGGAATCCATTTGTAATATTTATTTAACTAGAAAATATAAACGTCCTAAGTCCCAACAATCCTACTTCTCTGCAGCAACTCTAGGGACGTATTTGCTGATGTGCATGAAATGGCTGGGCATTCCTTTTAAGTACTACATGATATTCCATAGATGAGGCATGCTAAAATAGTATTCAGACCTCAGAGACTTCTCTTATTGTTCAGCATCTTGAGTTAAGCTGCAATGAAGTGAATCGACATGTCACAACATCAAAAGTCTCCAAGAGTTTTTTTTTTTAATTTAAAAAAGTATGTTGCTAATCAGAATATACACTATCAAATCATTTATATAAAAATAAGTCAAAACACTACAATTCTAATTTCTGTGGGTGTATAAGGCTCAGAAAAATGTCTGGAAAGATTCATACCAAATTGATCATATTGATTAGACCTGAAGGTATGGGAGAATGTGGAGGATACAATCTTTCTTACCTGTATTTAAAATCATTTTTAAAAAGAATGTCTTCATGTATTACTTGTGCAATTCACATAAATTTGACAGTAAAAATTAAAATAGCTGACACAAAATAATTATGAATAGTTGACAACTGAACAAACAAATAAATATACTATAGTCATTCAAAGCCAGGTTTCTCATTGTTGGAGAAA
The DNA here is from genome assembly GCF_029289425.2 of Pan paniscus. Taxonomy (NCBI): domain Eukaryota; kingdom Metazoa; phylum Chordata; class Mammalia; order Primates; family Hominidae; genus Pan; species Pan paniscus. The sequence continues at coordinate 37,219,883 of NC_073269.2, forward strand.
GGAGTATAAAATTGGAAAGGGGAGGAGGAGACAGAATAAGCCCTATGGTGCTGGATTGAAATTGAAGGTATAAGTAAAAACTCATGGTTTAAAAAGGGACAGAGGAAGGGAGGAAGGCAGAGAGAGTGAGGGAGGTCAGGGGAGAGAAGGAGAGAGATAAAGAAATTGTTCATATGCATACGCACAGAGGACCTGGAAGCAATGGAACTCCAATAGCAATGAGCATACTTAGCATGGAGGCGTTTCTTTCTTTGTCATTCTCCTCTAAGAGAAGACAGGGCCACTTACAAAATGGTCATTGCAGGCCTGCAACCGAGAAAGCACAAGATGAGCCTGAAACTTCTGGTCCCAAAAAGTAAGGAAATGCTCAAAGAATAACAGGGACATATAAAAAGGACAAAGAAGCCAATTTGCAGAGACTCCCACTGGCCAAATATGAGGCAAATTTAGCACAAAAATAAATAATGATTGAAAGTCATGATTTATTGAATGAAATAAGCATCCACCAGTTACATGGATATAAATAAATAAATGAAAAAGAAGGAAAAGCTCTTCCTTGCAGTAGAAAGACAATTAGTAAATGTAGAAGGAATACTATAATTAGAAATATTTCCTCTTGGCAACTATCATCATCATCCTTGAATCAAACAAGAATCGTCAACGGATATTAAAACTACTGAAGGGATGTTTGAGGAATAACGGGGGATATTTACATAGTCTTGAAATATCTCCCATAAGACGCTTACTTATTTCAAAGGAAAAGGACATTTTCCTAAGAATGGAGAAAGCTGGCAACACCACTGTCACCAAGACATCCAGATTAGCAACTCCAATCATGGGACAAAGCTACATCTTGTGCCCCCTGACAGGAAGAACCAAGGAGACCAAGGCACCATTTTGGTGGTATTTCTGCCAGAAATGAGTAATGCAAACCTAATCCTCATAAAATATCAGGATTTTAAAAACCCAAATTGAGGACGATCCACACAGTAGCCAGACTCCAGCCCTCAAAAACGTCAGTGTCATGGAACACAAAGGAAGATAAAGGCATAAAAGGAGGCCAAGGAGAGATGAGCACCGAAGGCAACTCACGATCTGTGATTTCCTTCCACCACTAAGGAGAGTGTTAGGATAATCAGCCCCATCAGAACAAAATCTGTAGATGACGGGTTATCCTATCAATATCAACTTCCTGATTTTTGTGTATTTTCTAATTCCAGTGTTTATGGAAGTGCACATCTTGTTTATGGGAAATGCACGCTGAAGTATTCATGGGTGAAAGAGCATCAGGTCTGCAGTTAATTCTCCAATGGTTCAGAAAAATTAAAGTGTGTGTATACACATAATTACAGTGTGTGTGTGTGTATGTATGTATGTATTAGTCTGTTTTCATGCTGCTGATAAAGACACAGCTGAGATTGGGTAATTTATAAAGGAAAAGATGTTTAATGAACTCACAGTTCCACATGGCTGGGGAGGCCTCACAATCATGGTGGAAGGTGAAAGCTACGTCTAACAAGGCAGCAGGTAAGAGAAAATGAGAGCCAAGTGCAAGCAGAAACCCCTTATAAAACCATCAGATCTCGTGAGACTTACTCACTACCACGAGAACTGTATGGGGGAAACCTCCTGCAGGATTCACTTATCTCCCACTGGGTCCTGCCTGCAATACATGGGAATTATGGGAGCTACAATTCATATGAGATTGGGTGCGGACACAGCCAAGTCATATCAGTGTGATACATAAAAAGAGAGAGGAAGAGAGAAAAGAATAAAAGCTGGTAAAATGCTAACAATTAGGGAATCTGATGAAGAGAATATGAGAATTCTCGCAACTTTTCTGTAAGCCTGAAATTACAAACTTAAAAAGAAATGGCAAGTTTAAAGGCAAAATAAAGGGGTAGACAAAACAACTTGCAGCAAGCAACCAGGGTCTCCAACCAAGATGTCAGAGTCAACAACCTGGCCAATACTGCGGAGAAGCTGTGTATACAGAATACTCAAAACTCTGGGTCCAAGGCCGGGAGCAGTGGTCCCTGCCTGTCATCCCAGCACTTGGGCCCAGGAGTTCCAGACCAGCCCAGGCAACACAGCAAGACCTTATTTCTACCAAAAAAAAAAAGTTTAAAAGACTAGCAAGGCATGGTGGCTTGTGCCTGTGGTCCCAGCTACTTGGGAGGCTGAGGAGGGAGGATCTCTTGAGCCTGAATGGTCGAGGCTGCAGTAGCCATGATCACACCACTGCACTCCAGCCTGGAGAGACAGCCAGACCCTGTTTGAAAAAAAAAAAAAAAAAAAAGAAGAAGGAAAAAGAAAAAGAAAAAGAAAAATATCTGGATTCAGGTTCAAATGTCGGCCAAGAGAAAGGAGGACAGTAAGACCTTTCAAAACCTTCATTTCTAAAACAGGACTATTAATCCTAAATCAAAGGATGCCGGGGTGATGGAGCAGGTTTTGAGTAGTTTTGAGTGGAGAGCAGCTAGCATTGAGCCAAGCCCCTAGAACCTGCTCAAGAGATGAGAGTGTGGCTAGTCCCTCCCTGCTCGCTTGCGACCCCCAAGACCATCACTGAAATTCACAGGGAGGTGAGGGCCTCAAGTACCTGAGACGCTAAGAGTAAGCACAGAGTGGGTGAGGAGTCTCTGCCTAGGGGTCAAGTCAGTGTCCCGTTGGGTTGCAGAAGCTTTTTATTGAATAAAGTTCCAGGGCTCCAGTGATCTGTCAATGCTGCACCTGCAGCCTGAGGAAGTAGGAAAAGCTAGGTGTCCGCTTATTCAGAGGGGCAGGATAGCCCGCCCAACGCTTGAAACGCATGTGCCTTTCCAGCGCAGTTGGATCTAGCTTTGGAAACTTGGAAGACTGATATGAAGATGGTCCCAGGCTGCTGCAGTCCTTGGCACTAGAGGGCAGGCCAGCAGGTTCCCTGTCTGCCCGGGTCAACTGAACAGGGACCTTGGCACCGACTGCAGAGTGGCTGCTGTCAACTTAAACACACACACACATGCGCGCGCGCACACACACACACTCTCCAAAGGGAAGCTTAATATATAAAAAATATAGAATTCATAGAATCAAAGTAAAATTGAATTCCTCAGGCAGTTTAACTCTTTCCCCTTGGGCAGGAAAAGGTTCAGTTTTGACAAAACCTCGAATACGCCTCCGCTGAGACCTGCTGTCACAGCTCTGGGTTTGAGCATCCACAGTTCAGGATGGAGGGAGACCCCAGAGATAGGGCCAGACAGGCCTCCGCCCCTCCCTCTGGCAGGTCCTTCATCTCCCCAGCCCCAGCTTCCTCCAAGGTGACATGTAAAGACAGCACTGTCCAGTTCCTCCTGTCATCATGGAGATAACAGATAACATGCAGCGTCCTGGAAGACACTCCGTGGTCAATAACTAGCAGCAATGACTCTGATTATCATCCACATTTGCTTCCTGGGGATACAGAAATATATCCTCCCTGGAGCCTCAGTTCTCCTGGACTCAGAGAGGGACATGAGCTGCTGCTCTGAGCTGTTCCTGGTGCAAGAGCTCCCAGGCTGCACGCGCCAGGCACACAGCACATGCCCGGGACACACCTGTCGAGTGAACACATGGACAGGCACAGCCAAATCTTTCTGACATCTTAAAAGCACTGAAGGAAATTCTAAGTCCTCTTAAAAATATATCTTTAAGCACATCTATGAGCATGACTTTCCTCACCCCTATACCTGCAAGCAGACATTGTTACCCTTGAGTCTAAATCATCTTTTCCCTTTTGCGTTGCAAAAATTTTCCCTGACAGCCAACAGAACATATTCTTCTTCTAGTTGTTGGTTTACCTCTCACAAACGCTGGTGGATCTCCCCATCTCTAATCCTCACCCGCTCATTCATTAACTATCAAGTGTGGCTTTTTGGAACAATTATATTCTGTCCTGCTGTCAGCTCTATCCACAGAGGTAGAGGATACATCCCAGCTCCTTACACGGGATGTAAATTATTGCTGGCATACCAGTACGCGAAGAATGATTACACCCAGTGCACAGTTAAATAATGGATGCTTAGCACGGTGCATTGTAATAAGCAAAAGATATGAAATATCTACAATTCTAAGTGGAATATGCTAAGTATTTTTTTATAATAAAACCGTTTTGGGGGAAGACAGGCTATTGAATCATGGTCTCCAGAAAAGACACCCATGTGTCAGTTCATTTGCAGAAGCCGGCTGGCGCTGTCATCTCATCTGTGAAGTGGGGACAAGAATCATATTTTTCATCAAGTAGAGGTACTGCTTAGCACTGAGCCTGACACACAGTAGGTGCTCAGTAAATGGCAGTAGCTGCTGTCATCTGAGGAATGGCTGCCCTGGCTAGGCTAGCAGTAGGCTGGGGCAGTGTCTCCTCGTGGGAAGAGCAGCTGGAGTGCTCACCACCTAGATGTACCTGTGGTCAGGTTTGGTGTCTGACCACAGGGAGGGGCAGGCACACCACCCTGCCCCACCCCACCCACCTTTCCACTGGGAAGCTGAGGGTAGAGCCTGCTTTGCCACCAAACACAGTAGAAGGTTCTGGAGGGCTGGGAGGAAATGGAGTTAGGGTGGCTCTTGAAGACTTCTCTCTGCCTTGGAAGCCTTCCAGAAATAGAACCCTGGAACTCAGTGCAGTGCTCAGGCCTGAGCAGTAGAGGCCTCTTCCTGAGCCCCATGCTCTGCAGGGCCCTTCTGTGATCCTTGTCCCAGGGCAAGGAGTATGCAGATACAGGGGACATGTCTGCCTGGGACCTGCATTCTTCCCATTTCAGAGCATGCTTTAGCCCCCTTAGGAAGTCCATTTCACAGCAAAGGAAGCTGAAACCCAGAGGATACTGGTTTCCCTGCAAAGCGGAAGAGGTGGTCTTACCAATTCCAAACCAGTTGTTCCTTATTCCAAAGCTGTTCTGGCCTCACCCTGCCTCCTGCTCCCTAGTGACATGGGTGCCCGGGATCTTTTGCACCTGTGCAACAGGCACCTCTTTGACCTCCTTCACAGCAAATGAAGCTGAGACCCAGAAGATAAAGGATTCCCTGGGAAGCAGAAGAGGTGGTCTTTCTAATTCTGAAGGTGTTCTAGCCCCACCCTCTCCCCACGCCTCCCAACCCTGCCGTGATATGGGTTCCTGGGACCTTTGCACCTGTCCAGTGGGCACTTCTTTGGCCACCTAGACCAGCCCATCTGGTGTTCTCAAGCCAAGGCCCCCAGAAGATGCAGCAGGCTGTGCTGAGTGGGAATGAACACTTCCTGCTCTCATTCCTGCCTGGGGAGGTGGAGTGGGACCTACCACAGAGCCAGGGCTGAGAGCAGCAGAACTATCTAGAACACTCGCGCCAGCATCCTACCCACTGCAGCGCTGATGCCGGAGCAAACCGCCTCTGCTCACAGGGCTTCTCAGCAGAGCTCCCCTCTGCAGTCGCCACAGGAGGCCTGGAGCTCGGGTGGTTTCCCAGGGCTGGAAGTGCATGGTTTTCCTCTGTATCCCTAAGCACCCCCGGGCACTGAGGCACAGGACATAGTGCTGGGGTGCTGCATAACCTGCAGATGTTTCCAACCTTCTAAGTCTCAGTGTGTAAATTCGTTTCCTGAGGCCATGACATTAAACATGGTGGCTTAAAATAACAGATATTTATTTTCTCACAGCTCTGGAAGCTGCAAGCCAGAAATCAAGGTGTTTACAGGGTCATGCTCCCTCAGGCTTCAGGGGAAAATGCGTTTCTTGAATTTTGTGGCTTTTGGTGGCCTTCCTGAGGTTGTGGCTGCATCCCTCTAATTTCTGCCTCTGTCTTCACTCCACGGTCTCTCCCTATGCCAGCTCCCCCGTGTGTCTCTTGTAAGGACACATGTCATCAAAGTCAGGGCCCACCTGGATAACTCAGGATGATCTTGACATCTCCAGACACTTGATTCACTTATATCAGGTGATATGGTTTGGCTCCATGTCCCCAACCAAATCTCATCTTGAATTATAATCCCCACATGTCAAGCGTGGGACCAGGTGGGAGTAACTGGATCCTGAGGTCAGTTTCCCCATGCTGTTCTCATGATAGTGAGTTCTCAGAAGATCTGATGGTTTTATACGCATCTGGCATTTCCTCTGCTTGCAGCTCTCTCTCCTGCTGCCATGTGAAGAAGTTGCCTGCTTCCCCTTTGCCTTCTGCCATGATTATAAGTTCCCTAAGTCCTCCCCAGCCATGCGGAACTGAGTCCATTAAATCTCTTTCCTGTATAAATTACCCAGTCTCAGGTATTTCTTCATAGTAGTATGAGAATGGACTAATACATTGGCAAAGACCCTTTTTCCAAATAAAGTAAACATTTACAGGTTCCAGGGATCAGGATGTGGGCATATCTTTTTGGAGACCACCATTCAGCCCACTACTGTGTCCTCAGTTATAAGGCACAAATAATAATAGTATTAGCCTCATAGAATTATGGTGAGGATTTAACAAGACAATGTATATTAGACAAGTGCTGAAAATATTCAGTATAGATATTTTAATTTTCTCTGCACATACATTTAGGTAAAAACAATATATAGATCTTGATAATAGAGTCCCTAGTGCACGTCAAACATTTACTTGCTTAGTTAATTGAAACCATCTCTAAAGGTTATTTGCATATTCAGGGTGAGGTATCCTCGTGCAAATCCCAGGACAAGGTGTTCCTAGGGACAGGGGTAGTTGGGGTCATTAGAGGGGCTTTAAATATCACTGATGAGTCACTTTCATTGTACTAGCAAAATAAGCAGTTCAAGTACAAGAGCTAAGGTTTCTAAGACACACATAGACTTTTCAGAGAAAAATGCAGCAAATGGATCAAGAGAAGAAGAAGAAAGAACAGGATTTTTTTTAAGATTAAAAAAAGGAAAACAGTCATAGATGTCCTTGGCAGAGAAATGGCTGAACGCCCAAAGTTGCATCTCAACTGTGTGCCCCTCCACAGGGGTTAACAGAAAAGCTGAAGGGCCTGAGAAAACCAAGTCTCCAACAATATGTGCAGAATAATTATTAATTTTTTTAAATCTTTGTAGAGATGAAGTCTCGCTATGTTGCCCAGGCAGGTCTCAAACTTCTGGCCTCAAGCAATCCTCCCCCTTCAGCCTCCCAAAGTGCTGGGATTACAGGCATGAATCATTGCACCCAGCTGCAAAATGATCATATATGTAAAAAGCAATAGTCTGTGCATGCATGAGTACGCTTTCCTGTGCACATATAAGCATGGAATGATGACATACTTCTACCTCGCAACCCGGATAGAAAGGGCCAACTCCCTGTCCCCCACCCACCAGTTCACCACTGTCCCTTCAGCAAAGGGACAGGAATGAAGAGGGAGTTTTACTACTTCTGTAATGTGTGGCAATTTCTCAGCAAAGATGGCAGCAGAATTTGCCAGTGCAATCTCAAAATTAAGGAAATTTCACATCCAGCTGTCAAAGGCTGTCAAAGGACAGCTGGGTGTGACTAAGGCAGAGGAGCTCCTGCTCTTGTCTGAACACTACTCTCCTCCCCACCCCCATCTACAGAACAGACTGGCTCACAGACAACCTCCCATACTAATTCTGCTGCAAGGATTTGGGTACCTTGCCAGGCAGGTCCTGGGCACCTGGCAGATTTTGAATGGGAGACTGAGTGACCTGCTGACCAGCCAGCCTCCTGAGACCCACTGGTAAATACCCTGTGGTCTTAGCATCCCCTGCTCCATCCACTTGCATGAGGACAAAATGAAGAGCTTCAAGGTCATGCCTGGTTAGGGATGCTGGGTACCCTGGGTACCAGAGTGCTGTGCCCAAGGGTGTACATGTTCTGGTCCCCAGCACGGCCGGGCCTGCAGAGGAGGCAGGTGTGAGTCACCACAAAACTATGCTGCACAGGTGCAGTGAAACTGTGATATGCTGGGAACTGAGCCCAGGCTGGGCTGTGGGCCCTGGAGGAAAGGGGGCCGGTCAGCACCAATCCCCGGGGCTGAAATATAAAACACGCTGTGGCTCGCCCTCTCTGAGAGTGCACTGGCTTTCATATTTCTGAGGCTTTGTTTTGCCACAATGGATGCATTTCTGAGTTCCTGTCTTTGTAAACAGATACCGTTCAATGCGGCGGGTGATTTTCAGGCCATCCGCCTCTCTGCTTTCCCACATTTTGGAGGAGCAGAGTTCAAGTTCTAGTTCTTGCCCTAGCTGTGGTGTCATCCACATGGGCTGAGTCCCCATTCTGGGCTCCAACCTGCTCTGTGAAACTGCAGTCAATGGGGCTAGTGCGTGTCTAAGGACAGCGGGAAGCGGCCTGCTCTGAAGTCATCCATGAATCCTCTTAGTCATTCCCCGGGGTGCCCTGATGCTGATGGACAAGGCCACACTTAGATTCAAGTATGCAAGGAAGGACTGCAGCATCTAAAAGCTATCACCTGGCCAGCATCTGGAGAAGGTGGTGCTGGGGGCAGGTGCCTCAGCAGGAGTGGGGAAGGAAGGAAGTCACTTCAATGAATGATAATGAACTTTGCCCAGCATCCTCCTAGCTAGAGGAGAGTCTGGGTTTCCTTTCCAGAGACTCTGATCAGACAAAGAATCAGCTGTTGGTTCCATGCTTTCCTGGCTCTCTGGTGACTGGAGGAGGAAAACGAAGGAGATGAGGTTTCCACTGTTGATCATCAATGGGGAACGCCAACCAAATTTTGCAGAGTGTTTTGAACTCCCCCAAAACCCCTCTGCAGTAGGCAATGGTGAATCCAAATAGCACACATCTAGGGGCAGTGAGGACGGGCTCTGCTTGCTACGCTCTGCAGGGGGACACTGTAAGTTGCTCTGAAACCCCAGCTGCTGGCTGGAGTGGGAGGCAGCCTGGATGCTCCAGAAACTCCAGGCCTGCTTCATAACTCACCATGTTGCAGGAATGTGTCATCCTCAGAACAACGTCACTAAAGGCCTGGGGGATTTGCGTCTGCCTCGAAATCATACCCGGCCTTATTTTCAAATCACTGCGCTTACCACCAAGAGTTGTGCCCTTTCTTTTATGCATGGCAGGGGCGCCGGGCTAACACGACCTGAGCTCCCTTCCCATTCAAAGCCATGCCACGAACACCTGTCACTACAGCTGCTCCCCAAGCGGCTGTGTGTGGTTTTGGCTGGTGTCACAGTCACTCAAGCACCCCTGGGGTTTCTGGGGGCAGGGTCAGCTTGCCCTAAGACAGGCAGAGCAGCAGCAGAGGGGTCTGCGCATGGGAATTCTGTATCCTTCTCTGCAGGGAATGGGGAATCCCTTGTCCTTAGAAATCTGGGGGCATCTCATGGCCTCTACATCTAAAAGAACCAGGTAAGCCCCCCCTTACTAAGTGCCAATCCTGTTCAAGTGTTGCTCAGGGGCTAGTGTTGGGGTGATGAGTGAGGTGTTTGCAGTCTTGGGAAGAAGCTCAATGTTCACCCTGTAACAGAAGTTGAGATTGCCCAGGACAGGAGGGGACGGTCCAGTCACTGGAAGCGGAGGGGTGTGGGGTGCAGGGGATGCAGTAGGAGAGCGCAGGGGTGGCGCCAAAACTGAGTGCACGGTCATTCTTCACCAACACAAGCATGCAGCCTTGGTCCCCATGTTCACCCTCCCCGAGGCTCACTTTCTCCCCTTCTGTGAAATGAGATTATAAAGTGACTTTCCCCTCATAGGACTGCTGCAGGATGGAGAGAGACAGGGAAAACAGAGGAATCCACTCAGGGCCTGGCTCCTGCACACCCACCATGGTGGCCTTGCTTTTAGTCTTCCCTGTCTAGTGAAGAATCCCTTTACATCTCATTAGAATCCAACACACCCTCTGTGCACATGCCTGCCGCCCAGCCCCATCAGCTCTCTCTCTGCGGGGGCCCTTTTCCAGGTGCAGTAGAGAGAGAGAAAGATTCAGGTCTCAGGTGCTCCCAGGCTGGGGCGAGACTCACCTGTAAGCAGATTGCAACATGAAGTAGTGACAGATGTTTGCCCAGAGGGCCTCGGGAGTGACTGTCTGTGCCTGGGGGTATTCCCCAGGGCATATGAGGCAGAGGCGCTCTGATGCTGTAACACACACAGCAAACATGTACGGAGTATGTTCATTCTTTTTTATCATATATGCCTTCATTTTCCATTCATTCATTATTTCTTGGTTATCTACCATGTGCCAGGCACAGAGAAGTTTCACAATATGGGAACAGCCCTCCATTCAGAGGAAGTGACGGCTCCTGACGGAGGGGCCTTCCCTGCACAGGGTCACTGCCCTGCCCGCCTGTCCTCACAGTGCCACCGTGGGCCTGAGGCTGCAGCTCTCACTGGGGTTCGTGCCACTGGACAGTCTGCCTGGCCGATTTCTCTGTGTTCCCTGTCTCGATCTCCATCCCACAGCATTGTCCTACTCACAGCACCAAGGACAGGACTGGACACGCTACAGGTGACTGAAAGCAAGGCCGCCATGGTGGGTGTGCAGGAGCCAGGCCCTGAGTAGTGAGTTCCTCTGTGTTCCCTGTCCCTCTCTATCCCACAGCAGTCCTATTGGTCAGTCCTGTTGACGGCTGTGGCCTTTGGTGTGGGGAGTGCTCCGGGGAGGGTGCTCCAGAAGAGGTGTTTCCTCCCTGGCTTCAGGGAGCGCTTTGTAGGAGAGCCAGAGATGGCTGCACAGAGGCCCTTAGAGAGAATGGACATTGTAAGCAGAGGGAAGGATGTAAGCCAAGGCACAGAGGGCTGCGCTACTCAGGGTGGCGAGGGAGCAGGACGGTGCTGTGGGGAGCTGTGTGCTCAGAAGCTAAGCCCAGACACCAGCCCCAGAGGGCTGGCCTGGGAAAGCCACCCAGAGTGTCTGAGCGACTCTCATTCCCTTTGGTGCCTTAGCCTGAGTGTTCTGAAGGCAGAGCTGAGGCAAAACAGTATATGTGAGTAGCTTATTCCGGAACATGACCCCGTAAGCAGGGATGAGGGAAGGAGGGTCAAAAGCAGCAGATGCCCAGCCAATCGAAGGACACACCATCAAATTCACCACTGCTGTGGGCAATGGGGCTCCACCCCAGGACCCCTCTGGAGGACCCCGTGAAATGACTCCAAATTATCCACTCTGGAGAAGGAAGGCTCCTCCGCTGTTGGTCAGGTTGGCCCCAGGACCTGCTAAGTCACTGTGGTTTAAGATTGCCTGGCAGCACAGACTGGGCAGGCTGCACGGGACTACGCTGCAGTCTCAGACCCTCCTGGGGAAGACGCGAGGGGCTTGTCCCTGGGCCTGACCTCCTGCCTGCTCTGGTTGCTTCTGTATGGACTAGTCAGCACCTATGCAGAGTGGTCCCTATAAAAAGGCTTGAGTCTGAGAGTTCTAAGTTGGGCACGAAAGCAGATCTGACTGGGGATTTAGGGAAAAGCAAAAGCCATCAGCCCCAGCTGTCTGACATGGGTCTTTGCTGAGGGCTAGATTTTCCCAAACTTGGAGCCAAGCATTCCAGGGCAAGTAACTGATTTGGGAAGTGCAAGGGAGACAGGGAGGGGACTGAGTGAAGGATGGCACCCAGTTAAGGGGGTGAGACTGGGGCAATTGATAAACTGGGTGACTGCAGCTTAATCCCATGAGAAGACTCCCGGAAACACGCATCCCAGGCTTATTCCCCTCTACAAGAGGCGAGGAGCTGGGGTTCAGACCCATCCATGGTATCTTACAACACAATTGCCAATCCCTCCCCAAAGTCCCTGTCCGTCATTGGTTGGGAGCAGCTCCCAAGGGTATAAGCTCCCTGGCTCTTGGGGCCTGCCATGAGGGTGGAGTGGCTTTCTCAAGTTTTGGACAAAGCTCTCAGACACAGGAACGCAGATTCCAGCTGTTCTGTCCAGTAAAGCCCTTGATCCAGGCCTCAGCCACAGGACATGGAACAGGACTGCTGCAGGCTGTCTTGATGGCCAGGAGAGGCCACTTGCAAACCCTTGCTCCAAGTCCTCAACCAGGGAAATTGCCCTTCTGTTCAACAAGCACTTCCTATGAGTCTCTCCCTGGCTCTGTTTTGGTTTTCTCCGCAGCCAGCAGCACCCTATCAGGCATGAGAGTAAATGTTTATTTGCTTCTTGGATTACGGTCTGTCTCCCCCACTGATCTGATCAGCTCTCCAAGGACAGGGATTCGGTCATACTGTTTTATCTCAAGTGCCTAACACAGTGCCTTGTCCGTGAAAGATGCCCACATATCTGTTGAATACAGGAAATAAGGGAAGGAAGAACTGATGCCTGAGATTCTCGGAGACTAGCTGTCAATCAATGTAGTCTCCCGGGGAGAAATGCAGGTCTCTTGCCACAGCTTAGCATAAGTGTCTTCCCTTGGCTTCCCCTGGGCCCTAGGGCTGGCTTCCCAAAGCTGCTGTTCAGTGGCCCATCGGGTCGATTCCTCTAGGCACCATCACAGCCATTTCCAGTACAGTGTGAGTCCTCTGTGAGTCCTGGCAGGTCTGGGATCCATGCCCCGGCCCGCCTTCTCTATCCAACCCCAGCCCCATGGTCTTGCTTACACATAGTTGGTGGTGTAAAGTCACAGCAGTATTCAAAAGGTTAAAGCAGAGTGAACTGTTAATTTTAATGCTTTCTCTAAGCTTCAGTTTTAATAAGCGAAAATGATGTTCTTATTTGCAGTAAAGTGGTATTATAAAATTCTGTCTGTCAAGCTCATTTTAAAACCATGGAAATAAATGATCTGACAAAATCAGGCTATTAGACAAGTGAGGAAGAGTGATTTCCATAAAAGTAGAGGAGCTGTTCCTTAATTTCACACTTGGTAGTCTTTTGGGTCGACTAAATTTTTAAATAAGTGATAAAATTATATTAGCGCAATTGCATTTTTATAGATTTTTTTGGTCATTGTACTCTTTTTCAATCCCTTTATTTTAACTCAAACTGTTCTGCTGAAAGGTTACTCTCAACTTATGTTACCCCGTAACAGTCTTCAGCCCACGACATGGTCTGAAGCTCGCAAATCCTCAGACTGTCCTGGTAGGGTCCAGTCGAAGCATGCGTCTGAGAAGTGGTCCTTCCCAGCTAGGCACATGGGCTGGGGTCTGTGGTCCTGGGTGCAGAGGGAGGGCAGGGAGGCCACTGAGGGTATCCTATGGGGCTGGGAGCTCACCTGTCCCTGGGTATCTGAGCTCACTCAATTTTTGCTGGAAATAATAAAAAAAGAGAAATAGGAGGTCATGTTCTCCAGAAACCCTCATTCTTCCAACTCAAGATGCTGGGTGTAGACGGCAGCTGTCACTGTTTGCTGAAGGAGCTGCATTTAGGGAAGAGGAGAGAATGGTGGTTCTTTTGTGATCCATCATGTGCCCACCCTCTAAGAACTCTCAAATCATCACATCTCCAGCCCAGGCCAAGGATTTTGTCTCAGTCACTAGGAAAATCCTTAGAGAAAGCCCAAGATCCCAGGTCTCTTGTGGGACCAAAATATCACTGATGGGACAGACGTGGGCCCAGTTGCGCGGGAGAGAGGAACGCTTCCAACTTGACTTTTCATCACTAGAACAACTTCTATGATGTGCATCTTTCATACTTCCTTCTGCTCTGCCCTGTGCTGATTGTCCAGGTTAATTGTTCAGAGGGCAGACATGGGCCTCCTGCAGGCTCAGCCTCAGCCCTGAGCCATCTCCAGGGCCCAGCTGAGGACCTGGGGTCTGCATCCCTTTGCTGTTGTGATTTTGGCTAATTCTGAGACCCAGCCAGCAACTTCTACTCCCCTCTGCATCCTGAGTTCCCCTCTTGCTCTGTCCTGCCCAGTCCCCCTGCCCAGGTCTCTGTCAGATTCACCATCCTCGTCTATGTCTGGTCATCTCTTGTCCGTGGTGCCCTGCCTAACTAAGTACAGCCAGTCCGGTGATACTACATAAAGTGTACTTTGGCAAATTACCACCCCTCCTCTTCAGTGGTCAGGTCTGGGTTCAGAATCTGAGACCTGGGGCTGTGCAGAAGCTGGGAGCTCAGCCTTGGCATCCACCTGATCTCTGGGCTCTGTCCTCCTGGCATGCACTGAGGAACTCTGGCTGACAGGCTATTCTCTGGGCTTCCCAGGGCAGCAGCTTTTTAAAACATGTACTCATTTCCAGGTAGTCTTTTTCCAGGAAAAATATGAAGCTCCTTAGTGAGAGAAAACGCACCTTTGTTGAGCATCTACTATGTGCCAGGCACAGGGCTAGGCTGTCAGAGTGCAGTCAATTTGTTTATTGGACAGGAAGGGTGTGGCGCTCACTTGGGAAGCACAGCTCTGGGAACAAAAGAACATTTTGTCCCAGTTAGAGAATGGCCCCCTCTTCCTGAAACCCAAGTACCAGGGAAAAGGAGAGGCAGGCTGTGTTAGCACTTAGGAAGGCACTGAGCTTGAACTCAAAGGTTGTGAGAATCCATTCACCACATGCATTTTTAAAATTATGAATTTAGCCCAAGTTTTCTCAGCACCTTCTGTGTGCCAAGCACTGTGCCGGCTCCTATAATATTAAATAGAAGGCCAATTTTGAATGCAGGGCGTGGTGGCCAGGGAAGGATGCCTGCATTCTCCTAGAGGACCTTTCAGGCTGCACTCTTGGCTCAAGAGTAAGAGAAGCAACCTGGAAACTTATATCCTCCTGTGCTTCAATCTCCCCATCAGTACAATGGGTGCTCAGGGTGCCCAAGGGCTCTCCCACCCCTGGCGTCCTGTAGGCAGAACATCTGTGGACATTAAGAAGCCAAGAACTGCAGGCTGGGTCTGTGTGCCCTCTGCCAGCCACTGAACACTGCTCTGATATTCAAAGGAGCATCTTCAGAACTCAGAAGTCAAAAATCACATTCTCCAGAGTCTCTGAGAGGCAATGCCTGAGCTTAGGGGAATGTTAAATTTCCAGTGTTTCCTGCAAAAGAGGAAGAAGCACCGATAGGCAAAGTCCGAGGGGTGGCCTTGGAGGGACAGGGCTGTCTCTCCCAAGGAAGGAATAAAGAAGTCCAAATTAGTCATGTTGTATTACTTCTTTTTATGGCAATGCTCTGAAAGTCTGCAAATGTCAGCATGTTAATTTACTGTCACTCAGTGATATTATTTCATCCTTTCAAAAATGTGTTTCTTGCATTTTCAGTAGCATACTCCAAGTGTTCTCCATCTCAAAGTTTCTATAGATAGTGCGACTACTTTCACTCTGACCGTTGCCAAAATGTAGAAATTCATCGTTGACTGCAGCCACATATACGTTACAAGTGGAGCTGGGACTCGGGTTTCCTGCTTACAGAAACCGGGGGAGAGGTCTGAATTTTCTCTGTGTTCTTGTTCTATCACCTCTTGTCCTCCAAAAGTGCTCTGTGGTTTCTCTCTCAAGGCACGTGCAGAGATAAATTTCATAGAGAGATGTTAAGCCATCAGTCACGGCTGAGTTTGTATATGAAGTCGGAACCCTCCCTGTCTGCGAGCCCAGCCCCCTCCACCCCAATGATTCTCCTATGGTGGCAAACTTATTTCAAAAATTCTGATGAAACACTTTGTAAATTTTGTTATTCTGTGATGATAATAAATCATTATAGCCTTAAACACTTCTCTAGCTTGGAGCCTCAGTCACAAATTATCTTGTCATTCTGACCAAAACATTCTCCAAAAAAGCTTGACAAGTGCTAAAACCCAGAACATGAAACCATGTGTTGTTGTGAAAGCAAGATTCAGAAATGTCAATTAATTAGATTAAGAGGCTACTTTTAGCTTTACCCGTGTTGCCAAATAACCCTTAAAATATGCATAGCAGTGGAAATCTACCTCCGCGGTACAGTACTTCTGTGCTGAGGGAAGACAATGGCTCGGACTAATGGACAAAATTGTTTATCTGTCAGTCAGCTGCAAAGAATGATCTAGAAGCAAATGTCTTGCTTCTTTTTCCACAATGTGATTTCACGAGCTGGGTAAACGCTACCATTTATGAATTCGAAGAGCTCCCCCCTCCCACTCCACCTCTTAAAAATCATACACAGATCAAGAAGAAAAAGTCAAGTCGTTTTCATATGTCTTTACTAGTAAGATAGGTTTTTAATGTCTTTCTGTGCTTTTTTTTAAAAAATTTGCATTTGCATTTTGAAGTTCACTTTGTAAAAAAAAATATATACCGTGGAGAAATTATTTAAATGTTTTTTTATCCCTGTTTCTTGAAAATCTTATCTTTAAATAATCTATATCCTCAATTTTATTTATGCCATAAACTGTTCCTATATTTTAATGGTCTGTTTGCTTTAAAAGGGGTTGTTGGTTTTAATAGCTCAGTTGCTATCTTTGTAAACTAAACTCCTTCTGACGAAATTCGAGCAGATCATCTCTGCCTGTGAGTGGAAGGCACATTCCAACCCCTGAAAAGGAAATTTAAGCCAAATAAATGTTCTGCCCAAATTAAAATACATAAAATGAATAGTTAACTCGGACAAGAGCTGATGGACGCAACAGTTGGGCTGCGGACATGTGGGTGTTGAGAGCGCTGACTGCCAGGCAGGACCTCAGGAGAGAAAACCCAGATGAAATTAATTTCCTGTAACCCCCTTTGTCCATTCCTCAGGACTAATTGATGGCAGTGCTGGCACGGACATCTTGGGTGAGCAGAAATGACCAGGGCAGACAGCATCGTGAAGGGTGGTGTGGGTCTCTGCCCTGCCGGGGTCTGAAGATGGCTGGCTCAGAATTGCAGCCTCTGAGCCAGGACTTGGAGGTCCCGGAGGACAGGGACAGGAAACTCTCCTCCAAATTCTCAAGGCCGTTGAACCCACCTTGATTATATTACAATCCATGTGGATTCTGGCACTAATTTTAGGACAGGTCATTTTCATGGAGGAAGGACAAAGAAATGGCAGGGGGTGGGGAGTGTGGGCACTGGATGAGAATCCTATGAAGCTTTGCAAAGCTGCATGGAGCTGTGACAGCAGCCCCTCTCCTCTTGGCATTCATAACCTCGCCACCCGCTGCCCACGGCTGCCCCCCAGCAGCAAGCACGAGGAGCTGCGAAGGCATGAAGGAAAGCTGCCTTCTCCCCAGCTGGAGTGCCCCCGTCCTGCTGGTCAGGGCAAGATGTGCCCTGTGGCAAGTGGGGGACTTATTGGGGGAGGGACTTCCTGCATGGGGCCACTTCCTGCATGATGTCATTTTGTGCGGGGCCAAGAGAGGGGGGACAGTGTGCCCTGCAGCAGGCTTCCAGGTTTCCATGTCTCACAGATCCTGTGGGTCCCCCCCACTCCTCACATCCCCACCCCTCTCAGCCAGTCCCACTGTTTCTAGCTAGCAATGAGGCAATTAATGAGCTGTATAGAGGCCCTAAGTTATCTCTGGAACTAGATGGGTAATAACCACATAAATAAGTAAATAATTAAATAACTAAATAAAATAAAACGGATGAGTGAGGCACCAGAGCTCTAGTCTCCATGGAATGAGTTGTACGGGGTAGCAGAAACAGTGGGGGAGGAGGGGGAGGCCCATAGCTCCAGCCTTGGCTCTGCCACTGACATGAAGTGTGTGACCTTGGGCAAGTCACTCCTCCTTGCTGGGAGCTCTCCCACCCGACCAAAGACCCCATGTAGAATAGGTGCCAATAGGAGTGCAGTGGGGAGATGGGAGCGTGAATGGTTTAAATGCAGCAGGAGGCAGGGGTATCCATATGGCCTCACATTCCTTCATCTTCCCGGTCTGCATCTGGCCAAAACCTTCCTCCTGCAAGCCCTATGATTGTGGGGACATATTCCACCTGTGCACAGGGAAGCCACCCTCAGTCAGTGACAGGCAGGAGGTGGTGGAGCATCAGCTGCCTTATCCTGGGGTGGGGCCACTCAAAGATGAGAGTTTCCTGCACAAACCTGCAGAGGTTCCTGGGGACCAAGTACCAGTGGCCTACAGTGGCAGCTTGCTCCTTAATGCATTGGGAATTAGCTTCCTTTTTTTTCCCCACCTGCCTCCTCCTCCCTCCTATCTGAACGTTCCAGGCTCCCTTGTCAAATGAACTACCTGCCCTCAAATCCTCACCTCAGTCCCGCCTGTGGGAGAGCCCAGCCTACAAGACAGATAGGGAGGAGCAGGGCCCAGGGCCAGCCAGAGAGCGGATGTCCTGTCTAAAATGGGCGGCTGCTGCCCGGTTCCAGCCACCTGCTGTCATGCAGGAATGTGGCATCCGGAGATGCCAGAAATCTCACTGTTGTATGAAATCTCCCAATCTTCAAAGTTTGGCAATGAATTCAAGTTTTGTGGGTTTTTCTTTTTTTTTTTTTAAGCCATGTGGCTCAAGCCAAACAAATCGGCAGGTCATATTCCGTCCATGGGTCACATTTTGCAACCTGTGCCAGGTAAAATATTCATTGCGCAGTTCAGGTGCCAGAGACAGGGCCAGTCAATGAAGGTTCCTCTTTCTAGTAAATTCTGGTCTGCAGCCATAACAGGGTATAGGAAGTCATGATCAAAAGGACCAGCAGTTTTTGGGCAGAGAGGCCCACTCTGACTGTGGGGTAGGGGTCCCCAGCTATACCTTGTGGAGAGAGTGGCCAGGAGGTTCTCAAGGTCAGCATGGCCCACCCTGTACACTTCTGGCCCAAGGAGGAGGAGACATGGCCTGCCCCATTAGGAGAAACTGCTCCCAGTGGGTCACAAAAATCCCATAGCCGGCTGGGTGCAGTGGATCATGCCTGTAATCCTAGCACTTTGGGAGGCTGAGGGAGGTGGATTACCTGAGGTCAGGAGTTCGAGATCAGCCTGGCCAACATGGTGAAACCTCGTCTCTACTAAAAATATGAAAATTAGGCGGGCATGGTGGTCCATGCCTGTAATCCCAGCTACTCAGGAGGCTGAGGCAGGAGAATCACTTGAACCTGGGAGGCGGAGGTTGCAGTGAGCCAAAGTTGCGCCATTGCACTCCAGCCTGGGCAATAAGAACAAAACTCTGTCTCAAAAAAAAAAAAAAAAAAAAGAAAAGAAAAGAAAGAAAGAAAGAAAAAGAAAAGAAAAGAAAATCCCATATCTTGGTTTCTCATCAGGATTCTCCCTATTGTAAATTGAAGTCCTTGAATCAGGGGTGCCACTCCTTGAGGAATTTGAGGTCATACTAGGGCTCATTCCCCCTTTAGCAAACTGAGGCCAGACATTATTCGAGATGCACAGAGAATTACCTACCAGCCCTTTGCCTCCCGGACTGGAACCCTAAACATATGGCTTGAACCTGACCTTCAGGCAGAGCCAGGCCTGCTGCTCTGGGCCTGAAAACAGGTGGGAACACACCTACTGTCACTATTGTGAAAGGAAGCCCCTTTCCCCTGAAGGTTGCTGAGCCACACAAGGGTGGGTCACCCACAAAGGGAAAAGTGCCTGAGTCCAAGGCAGAGTCAGAGCGAGGTGGGGTGCTGAGAAGGGTGGAGGGGCAGGTTCCTGGTGACATCACTGAGCACCCATGTCCAGTTGAGCCTGAAGCCCCTTATCCTAGACTGCAGCCACATGAGCCCAAATCCCTTCCTTTTCTTAAGATCCTGAGCAAATTCCTGCTGACAGCATCTTGACAAGCACCCCTGGCCCCTGAGCCTGGAGAGGAACAGGTGTCCTGTGAGTTACAGGTTCTGCAGGGCAGTGGAGAGCAGTGTTTGTTAACTGGGATCCACCACGAAGGCCTAGAGGTGGACTTCAGGGAGCCCATGTCCCCCTACACTTAAGCATCTTAAGCAACACTTAAGTGGTGCTTGCATCCACTTTCTCCTGAGGAGAGAGACTGTATCTCTCAAAGGGCCTGCAACCCCTAAAAGGTCAAGAAACTGGTATACCAAGCCTCGTCAACATAACAGGACCCCGTTTCTACCAAAAAATAAAAGGATTAGCTGAGTATGGTGGTGCATGGCTGTGGTCCCAGCTACTAGGGAGGGTGAGGCAGGAGGATGACTTGAGCCCAGGAGTTCAAGGCTGCGGTAAGCTATGATTGCACCACTTGAAGTCCTTGAATCAGGGGCGCCACTCCCTGAGGAATCTGAGAAGTTCACACTGGGGCTTATTCCCCCTTTGGCAAATTGAGGCCAGAAATTATTCAAGATGCACAAAGATTCACCTACGAGCCCATTAACACGACCCTTTTCATCCCAGACCATAACCCTAAACACACGACTTGAACCTGACCTTCAGGCAGAGCCAGGAAGGCAAGAGAGCAACACCCTGTCTCCAAAAAGAAAAAAAGTTGTGGTATAAAGTTCTAATAAATCCCCATCTGAGGCACACTGGAATAGAATAAAATGCATTTATCTCTAAAATGGTAATGGTGATATTTTGCTTTGGACGATTCAGAAGGCACTCCCTAGGATGTGACAAGTGACACCATGAGCCTCACCATCTCAAAGCAGGGCCAGAGGGACATCTAGGGACCAAGCCCCTGTGGTTTCCGCCAAGGAGAGGGCCAGCCCTCCAAAGCCCTCCCCTCTCTGCAAGCTCAAGTGGCATCCATCCTTCACAGTACACCTCGAGCCCTGTCCGGCCCAAGGAAGTGCTCCTGGCCGGCCCACTTCAAGTTTCAGGGTTTGAGCCTTGCAATTTCACTTTGTTTTCTGCCCAGTCTTGTTCTGCATTCACTGCGTGTTGTCATTGACTTGGCATGATTGTTGACTACATACATGTCTCCTCTCTCCAGCTTGACTCCAAACTTATGAAAGGCCAAGGCAGGTCTTAGGAATTTTCTTCTTGTTCTTGATGACAACACAGGGCCTGAGGGCCTTCTCTCAGCCTGCACAGATGAGATGAGAGCTCACCCTTGCCTGAGAATTGTGCAGGGTCCAGGAGACTGACCTGGGCCCTCACATGTCTTGGGGGAAAGCTCCTCAGACCCTCTCTCAGAACAAAACCATAGGCCCTCCATGTTCAAATGGGCCATGGTGGTCAAGTCCCTTGCAGGCCCTGCCCTCACTCATTCTCTAGGAGTCTGGAAGCCCCCTCAATCCCCCACCACTCCTTCCCCTACCCGTGTCCCCAGAGCCTCCATCAGGCCCAAGCACAAGGCACCATCTCCTCAGCATCTCCTTCTTTCCCCTGCCCCCACTCCATCCACCCTTCCCCCATTTCTTGGCTGCTAGAAAGAAAGGGAAGGGTCTCTCTGGTGGGTGCCTCATGTCTCTGGCTTTTAGTTCCATTTAGGAGAATAAGCCCATTTTTTTTTTCCTGGACTTCAGAAGCTTTTTGTCCCCACTCGCTCTTTGGAAGGGAGTCACACAGGGGTGAGGGTAGAGGGCATTTAGAGAGCAGAGGCTGTGGCCAGGATATCAGAGCACCTTCTCCTTTGGGATCATTGCCAAGCACTATGCTGAGCTTGTTGAGAATGGGGATATTGAAAACATTTGAGAAAGCTGAGATGAGAAGCTGGAGAGAGCAGAGTGAAGGTTGGGGTCATCTGTTCAATGGTCACACCTTTGACAAGTGCAGTAAGAAGGCAGGTGATATGGTTTGGCTGTGTCCCCACCCAAATCTCATCTTGAATTGTAGCTCCCATAATCCCCACTTGCCATGAGAGGGTCCTGGTGGGAGGTAATTGAATTATGCTGTTCTTGTGATAGTGAATAAGTCTCACGAGATTTGATGGTTTTATAAATGGGAGTTCCCCTGCCCATGCTGTCTTGCCTGCCACCATGTAAGATGTGCTTTTGCTCTTCCTTCATCTTCCTCAATGACCGTGAGACCTCCCCAACCATGTGGAACTGTGAGTCCATTAAACCTCTTTCCTTCATAAATTACCCAGTCTTGGGTATGTCTTTATTAGCAGTGTGCTCTCTTTCTCCCTGGGACCACCCACTGGTGCAGTACCCCCAGGAAAATCTGCGTTGGCAGGGTGCCTCTCATGAAACCAGAGCCCCAGGAGACCCAAGCCCTAGTCTCACTGAAACACAAGAGCCAAATGTCAAACTCCTTCCAGAACTATGGCCCTTTTGGAGATAGGGGCTGGGAGGGTTGGGTAAGGCTGTCACTGGGTGGATGCTCCGTGTTTCTAAAGCTTCTGAAAACAGAAGCCTGGCTGATCTTCCTGATTGACACAGTGGGGCCCAGGCCAGGCCACTGATCCCCCAATCCTCATCTATGAACGGGCATCACAGAGATTACAGCCCTCTTCCCTCCTAGGATGGCTGGGGAGAAAGACACAAAAAGAAAGTAGTGAGGTGAGCTTGTGCCACCCGAGAAGAATATCAGGACATGACTCCTTGGGTTGAAAGCAATGTGGGAGAAGGCCTCTGCTTTCTTGGGTTGCCAAAATATAAGGAAGGACCTCCTGTACAATCTTGGCTGGAAGGCTTGCTAGAGAGATGAGCTCTGAGTCTCACCTTTACGGCTGCCTCCCCGGGCAAATCCATCCATGTGCCATTTCAACACAGGGAGGGGAAAATTCCTGAGACCCCAGTTCAACAGACACAGTCTCTTGTACCCCAAGCTCAGCGCCCACTAGAGAGAGGGTGGGTTGGGCAAAGCGAGGTCCCCACAGGTGCTATCCCCAGTAACCTCAGCTGCACGGAGCAGCCCCTGCTGCCCAGCAGGTCCACACATTGCAGGAAAGCCGCCTTCCTCTATCTCCAGCCACACGCACTTCTTCCTGAGGGCTGTCATAGCAGCCCTTCAAACTCATTTGACTGGGTTGCAGCTCATCACACTGTCACCAACTCAGTTTTCATTAGGCGGCTGCTTCTCTGTTAGCCTAGCCAAGCAGAAGAACTCAAACACATGCACAAATTAAATCGACATCCAAACTCCACCAATATACAAAGCAATTTAAATGATATTCATTAGAGCAATGACAAGCCCTGATGAGGCTTTCAGGAGCCGGGTCCTTCAGCTTTTGCCGACTCGGTTTCATGGTCACTGAGGCGGAACTCCGGCGACCGTACCTCCATTTTTTTTAAGCTAAGAAAATGACTCCTTCCCGACAGACACACCTATCTCATTCTCTCTCTTTTCCTCCCAGCTGTCTCTTGGCTCAAGTTTACCCAGCCCTGGTTTCTGGACACAGGTATGGCCACGGACAAGAGAGTCACATAAAGGAAAAAAAAAGCAGCCACACTGACTTCTTTTTTCCATAAATGCTCCAATTAAAACAGATTTCAGTTTCTCATAATTTCATTTCACTTGGCCTGGGAGATCTCTAACTCACAATTATGACGGTCATAAATGTGTCCCTGGATTCCTGCTGTGGAAGAAAAAAATGAAAGTGAAATGTTGAAATGCAGTAATTTAAAAACTTAACCCCCCCAAATTTAAGAAGTCATTTCCAAAGTCCCATTTATGTATTTTAATTTTTAAAAAGAAAGCAGGATGGCCTCCCCCGCTGATGCCTGGGGCTTCAAAGGCCAGGACAGACGCCTAATGGGGTCTGCAGTGGTGCCTGGGCAGGGAGTCCCAGTACCCCCGCATGGAGGCTGACAGCCACGCCAGCCACGGAGCCAAGTCTGTCTCCAAGTCATTGGGTGCAAAGAACAGCACAGGGACCGCCTGATTCATCACTGACTAAGGGCAGAGCAAGGTCACGACTACATCCATCAGATCTGTGGGCTTTGGAGTTTGCAGCCTAGATCATATCCACAGCAGGGAGAATGATCCGCAACTTCATACACCGATGCCTGTACTTCTGTTTATAATTTTATGCTCAAGGTTAATTATGTGTGTCCTTGGCTTTGATCAGAGATATTAGCATGTGAGAATGTTGCCTGTGCCCATATTGGCAGGATAAGGATTTTTAGAAATACCCATGAACTGGAAACACACTTACATCACTGAGATGTGAGCTCTTACCCAGGAAACTGATTTGTAAATCATGGTATAGAAAGCATTGTCCAATGTCCAATGGAAATTTGTTGGTTGGTTTGTTTTTGAGACATCACAATCTGCAGCCTCAAACTCCTGGGCTCAAGAGATTCTCCCAGTCCTGCCTCCCAAGTACCTGGGATTACAGGTGCATGCCACCATGCTCAGCTAATTTTTATTTTTTATTTTTTGTAGAGACAGGGTCTCACTATGTGGCCCAGGTTGGTCACTATGTTGCCCCTGGCCTCAAGTGATTCTCCCACTTCAGCCTCCCAAAGGGTTGCGATTACGGGCTTGGGCCACTGTACCTGGCCTTCCAAAGGAACTTTCTATGATGATGGGAATGCTCTGTGTCTGCTGTCCAAAGAGTAGCTGCTAGTCACATGTGGTTAGTATGATTGACTGATGAACTAAATTTTAATTTAATTTAAATCTGGATAGCCATATGTGGCTAGTGTCTACTATATTGGACAGCACAGGTTAGAAGGTAAGTAAATGTATCCTACTTCCTGAGTTGGCTAATTGTGGATGTTAATCTCTGGAAAAGGATCACCTTTCTTATCACCTTAATCATCAGGAATGATTTATTAAGAATATATCGGTACCTGACATTATACAAAGGTTGCAGAAAAGCAGTGTCTCTGATCTGCTATCATTAGAATTTAATTCTTTTAAAACCTGGATTTTTGGACCAGAGGTGGGGAACTGACACCCCAACGCTGAGCCTCCAGAAGCCGTGGACTTATCTAAGTTACCCCTGGTGTCCACAGCAGTACCAAGACTGAGTCATCATTAGACTGCCTGGTACGGCTCCAGCCTTCATGGACTGTCAGGCCGCTAACCAACAATTTGGCTAATCTATTGTCTTGGCAGGGCAGGGGATATAGTTCTGAATCATCCAGCGCTTTGGGATGCAGGCCCTTGGAACCATGAAAGCCCAGCAGTTCCAGGGTTCGCTGGCCTTTAAAATCCTCCTGGGGGTCGCCTCCTGTCAAATCCTTAGGGACAGAAAAATGGTGCCCGTGAGTCAAACAGCATCTCCCTCTGGCTTGTGGAAACTCAATGGAGTGTGAGAAAAATAAGCAAACTCCCTGGAAACAAAACCCTGGGTTTGATCGCTGCTCTGCAGTGACACCCAGAATCCAGCCCTCGGCTGCAACAAAGCTGCCACACGGCACGCAGGAAGGTGAGGTCGGTTCTGTCACAGAGGAGCTTGTCTTCCCTGAAGCTTTATGCTAAGACAGAGCGCTGAAGCCCTACCCAAATGAGCCAGATTATTTCCAGAGCTAACTATAGTGTATTTTGCAGAGGCCGGTGAGCCCTGGCACTGAATGGAGGTCCAAGCCTGAGCACCTTTTCTGTGTTTTCTGAGGTCAGCTGAATGCTGAAAGGCATCCACCAGCACAGGGTCCCAGGGGGAAATGTATGTTCAGGCTGCCTTTGCCAAAGATTACACATGCTCACTAATAAATCCCCAGGGAGAAAGAAGGCTCCTATTTCCATTACCAAAAGAATAACTATCTGGCAGAGTAAAGATGGTAATTTCTCCATTAGCTAAGATGATAATAGCTATTATTTTAAAGTTAAAGTATTTATTATTAAAGAGCGGTGTTGGAGTTTGCATGTTTTCAGTGGTATGATTGCTTCCTCTAATACAAAGTGTATTATTTTCCTGCTAAATAGTCAACAGAATAAAACACAATTGCAATTTTCCAATCTCAAAAGGACTGTGGCAGATGAATTTGAAAAAAAAAATCATTGGATTTATTTTTAAAAAAATTTTTTATTAGATGACTTGGAAACGTCTAAAGATGATAGTTTTCATCCCGGACTTGTTCGATGCAGCCTGGCTTCCCGTCAGCTCCTGTCTCTCTGCCACTCACGGGTTTCTGTCTTCAGAATTCTGCTTCCCCAAGATGGAGCTGGACGGCTTAGAAGGCCTTTTTTCCTCTCTAAGTATTTTGTCACCACGTCTGTGGAACTGTAGGTGGCCAGAGGCTGGGGATCAGTGAAGTCACCTAGCTGGAATGGTCTGAACTTGAGGAAGGAACCACAGAGACTGCCGCCCTGAACTCAGCTGGGAAGGCTGTGGACACACAACCTCTGTCTGAGCGCAGGGCAGAGAAGGGCCTGTTTGGTGGTTATCAATATATATATTTTTTCCTTTTGCAGAACGAAAATAGAATAGAGATGCCAGGGAGATTGGGTCCTCATCATAACCAACCCTCTCTAACTTACATGTAAGGATTTTGGTTAATTATAGAATTCTTGCTGCCTAAAACTTAAAGATACATCACTGATATTTTTGCTAAATGTTGACTGCAGCGAATTGCTTAGATGTGGCATATTGATTTCTTGTTGTGAAGTGAGCTGTTCAAGCTCCATTTAAGATTTTCATCTTGCATGTAGCCCTGAGCACATCATAGCACCATAAATTAGTTAAATTGCACATTTATCACAAATGTTATTTTAAGATACTGCGTACATGTGATGGTCGGAAGATATACAGTAGGACTGCAGCAAGCCGGGGCTTGGGCGGGGTGAGGTCAGGGTCACCTGCGCACCTGTGATTAAAACCTCCCTCCCTTGGCAACATCCCCCCTCCTCCCTGCACCCATTTAAAGGCCTGACTTGGGCGACCAATGCCTTCCTCCATTCACTCTCTCGCAACAGCAACCGCAGAACATGAGCACTGCGACAGACGCGGAGTACAACTTTACAACTTCCTGTCTTATCTCAGGGAAACCAGGGCCATTCTGGGCTGGGGTGAAAGGTTCTTCCGGACAGTGGCCCAATCTTTAGCCAGGCAAAGGTTTGGTAACCTCAGGAGAAAATGGCCCTGAATTTCCAAGTAGGGGGAGACCGTAACAAACCATATCCGCCATGCTGCCTGGTTCATGGGGTTGTTATTGTGCCACGTAAGGTTTGCATTCGTGCCTGGAGCCCTACTGCCCAATTCTGATGTTTCTCTAGAGGTAAAATTAATTCATGGACCCTCACGTATATGAGCAGTCCTTTCCTGGCTAAACGCCCAAGGTGTCAAACAAGCGAGAGAACCTGCGGCCTACCTTGGCTTGTAAATCCTCACACCGACCCCCAAATTGGAAAGCCCAGAAGATGATCCTGGGAGTGGGGTGAGGAGATGGGCAAAGTGTGTCGAGTCCTCCCAAACTGTCAAGAGCGGGGTTCCACCGTCACTCGTACAAATCCCATCTCCCTTCAAGCCACATGGGCCCTGGTGGTGATGGAAGTGTTGTCAGTTTAATCTGTTAGATGCAGGACTTTGGATTCTAATAAACCGATGCTATATTTAACCTGTGAAAAATTCAAGAGTGGAAATCTGGGCTCCAGGATGTGAAGATGCGGAAGGCACGGGAGGGAGGATGTCTCTGTCCCCTGAGACGCATTCTGTGGGGAGCTGGTCCTGGAGGGAAACATATGTGTCCTTCAGCTCCTCCCAGGTAAAGGTCAGTAGGACAAAGAACAGGCCAGAAAAGAACCAGGGCCAGCCACAGAGAAGATGGGGCCTGGCACAGGCCCTGCACCAGGAGGGGAACCTGCTTTCTTCCCTGCCTGGCCGTAAAACCCACCTGTGTGCCCACATCCCAAGGCAAGAGCTTAGCTAACACAGCACTCTCTATTTGCCAAACAACTCATTTTAAATTGTAGTGAGTTTCTCCCTAAAAACCCGGAGAAAGATGGAATGCCGAGAGAAAACAGAGTAGACAGAAAAATTTGGACTCCTCTTGAGAAAAAGGGGTGGGGATGAGCGGAAAAACCGTAGGCGTGTTGCCGAACATCTCTGAAAGGGCTTAATTTAAATTTTTAATAAAATAGGTGTTTTTTTTTTAAGTTGAGGTGTTTTATGTATTACATGGATGTAATACATCTCTCATTTGTATAATTCTAGGTTAGGAGCTATGATTCTGCATAACTGCAAGAGTAGTTTGAATATAGTAATAAAGGTATTTTACAATTTTACATGATGTTCCCAGCGTTTTGTTGGCATGATTTGCCGGGGCTAATAAAAGCTTGTGATTATCATATAAATGCTCTCCCCCTCCTCCCGTGGATGGGTTCAGTCTCCTCCCACAACACCCCTGCCTGCTTATCTGTGGCTGTTTTAACACAGGAGGGAGAACCTTGGGACCCCAAAGTCTGTCTGACCCGATTGGTTCTGTTTCCCGCTGTTTGAAAATCCTGAGTCAACAGGAAGGAGACACCCTTTCAAAGCTTTCTTTCCCATCAGCCTCCTTGACAGCTCAGGGCCCTGAACCCCGGGCATCCAGAAGAGAGATCAAACCCCAGACCCCCATGCAGGTCACCAGGTGTGACCGGAAGCTCTGATCCTGGGGGTCTGGCAATATCCCTTCTGCACTGAGCATCTAACCTTATAGGCATATCTTCCTTTCTTGTGAATGTTTATTCTCGGTGCAGATCCTATTCGAGCTGCCTCTGAGTAAGTGCTCCCTGCTCTCCAAACGCCAAAGTTCACTAAAACTCCCCCTGATTTACGCACAGCTTCCGACTGCCAGCACCTGGCAGCCGCAGCAACCAGCTCCGTCATAAACAGATCGCATACAATTTAATTTTAATGTGCTCGTTAGTCGTAGCACATTTCAGACATAATTGTGAACGCAACACCAAATTATAGCAAAAAGACAATTTTAATGCTGCCGTAGAAAAAAGGGTTATATGAAGAGTCACATAATGGTGCTTCATTGTCAACAACCAAACAGGGCACAGAGTGTGTTACGGTGTCTGTGCTGTTTACATGCCAATATTTTATACAAAGGTTCTCATATGGTGTCAGCTGTCAGTTACTTCTGCAAATTAACTGCCAAAAATGGAGGAGAACAGAATCACTTGGAGAGCCGGTAACCACGGGTTACCTTTCATAAGCCTAAAGATAAAGCTGCAGTGTGGGATCTTGGGAGAATAATTAGGAAGAACAAAACAGAAAGTTACCAATTGAAATAGAAAGGCATCCTACAATATGGAATAGCAACCAAGAGGGCTTATAAATAAGTGAAAGAGGTTGGATCACAGAATGCCTCATGACTTTTAAGCAAAGTATTACAGTACAAACATTTTAAAGGCTTTATCAATGTTTAGGAAATACAGTACAAGTTCTTTTTTTTTTGTTCTTTTTTTTAACCTTTTCAAATAGACTTAACCCTTTGAGCACTGAGTTTATTTTGAGTGTTCTTTGATTTCTAATAAATACCTTTAAAAATCATGTGCAAAATAGTTCTGATGCCTGCCAGGGATGTCTTTCCCGGTCTCGTTTATTCAGACTGCTCAAAACAAATGACAATATGATGCTAATAAATATGTATAATTTAAACATGAACCTCTATCAATATAGATGTACTGTATAGCAAAACAAACTATCATACTTTGCTTTCAGATAATGTTTCTGTATACTTTATAAATGCTATCTGTGGTATCTTCTGTATAATTTACAATGTTTGCATGTAAAAAACAAAACCCATAGACCTTAAAAAAAGAAAAAAAGAAATATACACTATACATAGGCACAGCTTATGCCCAGAGCATAGCAGGTGCATAAAACACTGTTGCTATAAATGCAAGAAAAAGGTCATTTAACCACAATCACATTTTTTTTCATAAGAGAGTCTGAAATCTATACAATATATACATCTATGTTTCAATGTGAAAATAATATTCTTTTAAATTTCAAGGCGTGTTATACCCCTGCAGACCTGCATAAATGGAGGTTCATATTATTCATTATAACTAAGCTGGTAAGGAGTTTAAAAAACAGAGCTTCATACATTATTATTATTTTATTTTATTTTTTAACCAAATTAATGCAAAAGTGCTTCAAAGTACTCAGAGGGCTAAAGATGAAAGGGTGAGAAATGCCAGCACACTCGAGTCTCGTGGAAAAAGTGTGCCTGATTCCGTTATAAATGCTTAATTAAACTGTCTGTTAATGCATGCAGCTTGAAGCATCGGGAAGATGCTCACAACTAAATCCCGTTTACACAAAGTTCCAAACACTTACCACTGCATTTTAACCTTCATATTTTACCAGTAACAACAGCTGATTATGCACCTCTATTAAACACTGTACAGTTATACAAAACAGTCCAGCCCAGAGTGATTCTCTGCAGTTAAAGTAAGAACATGTGCCAAGAACAACAAGTCAGAGGGGGCCTGAAGGTGCCTTCCACAGTTTCCCTCAAAGCAAACTGCAGTCCTTTCTATCAAAAGCAAATGCTACTGCTTCTCTAACTCAGAGACATACAGAAGGTGGTCTTCCGGAGATTTCCCGTGTGTTTTGCTAAGGTGAAGTTTAACAGCGTGCTTGCTGGCAAAGGTCCGATTGCAAAGTTTGCACTGATAGGAGGTCCCCAGGTCCTCCTCGGGGGAGGACGTCACCATTTTTTCTGACGGTGACTTGGTTTGTGCTATCTGACTGTTAATCTGTTCGGTGGACAGTTTGGATAAGTCCCGTAGCCGGAAGCCTAAGTGTGACTCTAGGTGACTGATGTACGTGGAAGGAGTCCTGATTTGGGATGCGCAGTCGTTACAAAAGAAGACAGGGTGGCCAGTGTCCAAGTTTTTGAGGAACTTTGTTCCACCTGTCCTTCGAAGCTGGTATTTCACGTTGGCCAGCCAGTGGCTGATGGTGGTCATGGACAGCCCGGTGAACCTGGAGATATGCATCCGCTCCTGGGGGCTCAGGTCTGACATGATGTACTTCCCTTCTGAGGTCTGCCGGAGGCTGGCGGCAAACTGGGCCTGGAGGATCAGGAGGTGCTGGGGGTTCCAGTTTGACTGGCGGCCCTTCCTCTTCTGGGCAGGCGTCGACTCCTCAGCCTCCTCCAGAGTGGCCCCGTCAATGTCAGACTTCTCGGAGATGCTGGAAGGAGTGGAGGATTTTGACGTGTGGCTCTCTGTCAAGTTCTTCAGCATATCGGATATATCTGACAAGGCATTCTCGCGTAGCGGCGAGTTTGACATGAATGATACGACGGCAGATGTCTTTGCCGTTGTCACCGTGGATGAGGAGGTTGCCGGGGCTGTGGACGTGGGTGACAGAAGCACTGAACCCAAGGAGCAGCCTTTGTCACTCTTCCCTTTTGTCAAGTCTATGGGCTGGTCGTTGTTGACGTGGTAGAAATAGCGGTCGAGGTGGTCTGCCTTCTTGGACTGCAGGGGTGGCGGGGTGGCCACAGCGGCCTTCTCCGCCAGGCTGTTGCTCATCTTGAAAAGCATGCTCATGGGGTCCAGGGCAGGCAGGGAGGGCTTGGCGGCCTTGCCCAGGTGAATGTTCATGACTGACTGCAGGGCGCTCAAAGGGTTAACAAAAGGCTGTTCAGGTGGGTGGTCGGTGATGATGGCCGTGCTGCCACTCAAACTGCTGGCTAGGGGCTTCACCAGCTCCTTGCCATTCTCCACCGGCTCAGCGAGGGGGCTCCCATCCTTGCACCCATCCCGCGGGGGGCTGGGGCTGTTCTCCTGGCTGCGGAAGCCCCCATCGCTGTACGCCTCCATCTTGATGGGTTCCCCGACTTCGCTGCTACATGGGGAGGGAGTGGCCCGCTTGGGCGGGGAAAGCTTCCCATCCGGCTCCTTCATCTTCTCCTCCACTTTGGCAACTTTCTCAGTGACCTTTTTCACCAGCTCCTCCATGGCATGAAAGTTTGTCTTGGGCATGGGGGAGGTCTGGCTGCTGGGTGGAGAGACCAGGGTCTGGTTTTTCGTCGGGGAGACAATCTCACTGTTGCCAAACATGGGTTTCAGGGGCGTGCTCTTTCCCGACGAGCCCAGGGACAACTTCATCATGTTGGGAAGTTGGTAGGCGGCATGGATGCTGGGATAGCCCCCCCAGCTAGGAGTGCCGTTCTGGGCCTTGTTGATTGCGGATGTCACTGTGTTTTCCAAGGATTTGAGGATATCGAGCCCCCCCTTGGGACTCTCTTCTAAGTCATTTTCAGTCAAGTAATGGTATTTGGAAGAGATGTCACACTTCTCCTCTTCTTCGCCAG
Source organism: Pan paniscus (assembly GCF_029289425.2). Classification (NCBI taxonomy): domain Eukaryota; kingdom Metazoa; phylum Chordata; class Mammalia; order Primates; family Hominidae; genus Pan; species Pan paniscus. The sequence goes on from NC_073269.2 coordinate 37,251,653, forward strand.
GCTTGTCTTTTTGCTTAGGTTTCTCGTCAGTGACCGCTTTCTCCTTGTCGACTTCCTTCTTGACCTCCACATTCAGTTTTGGGGAGATGCTGGCAGGTGTATTGGAGGGGGACGTGAAGGTGGTGGCTGCCAGGGGCACGGACTGGACCTTCTCGTCCAGCAGGGTTGTGATGGTAGGTGTGACAGGCGTCTCCACAATGGGCTTCCCCTTTTTCATAGCAGAGTTGGTGACCTTGATGAAGTGGCCAGTGACCATCATGTGGGCAGTGAGCTCCTGCAGGGTGTCATGCGAGCTCCCACACTCCATGCACTTCAGGATCTGCGATTTCCGGGCCTCAAAGTGCCATGCATAGCTGGCCCCATTCTGGTGGCCGTACCGATTATTTGGCGTGATGTAAGGGTTGGAGTTCTTCTGAAGTGCATCGTTGGTGTCTGAGATGGTGGCTTTGGGGGTTCCACCTGTGGAATCCGGGGAGCTGGGGAGCTCCAGCTCCAGGGAAGCTTTCTTCCGAGTGGCAGGGATGATTTTGGCGGCGACAGGAGTGACGGGTTCCTTCAGAGGCACTTTTTGGTAGTGTTTTGTTTTGATCATATGGACACTCAAATCCTGCAGGGACTCAAAGGAGTGGCCACAGTACATGCACTTCAGCACCTTCTGGGCATCTTCCTTCCCTTCCATTTCCAGCAAGGAACGTTTGCGAGGCTTGGACCAGCGCTTGGGGTTGTTGTTATCGGTCTCATGGTTGTCGTCGCGGTAATGCCCCGTCTCGTTCATGTGCACCGTCAACTCCACCAGGGTGTCGTAGGCAGCGCTGCAGTCCTTACAGCGGAACTTGCTGGCCCCCGTGAAGATGGAGCCATAGAGCTTGCTGCTTTGCCGGTACAGCTGCACGGTGCTGAAGAGGCTGGGCTCCGGGAGCATGCGGCTCTGTGACACCTGCTGCAGCGTCTTAGCCATGGCGCTCTGGTGCCAGTCGAAGCTCCCGCTGCCACAGCTGCTACTGCTGCTACTGCTGCTGCTGCTGCTGCCGTTGTTCTTCTCCGAGGAGGGCTGGTGCAGGTTGAGGTTGAGGTTGGACCAGTAGGAGTTGGAGAGGAAGTTGTTGTACACGGCCTTCATCTGCTCCAGGCTATCCGACACAGTCGTGTCTTCCAGTGGGACCGTGACCTCCTTGGTCTCCTCTTCGTTCTTGATGGAGCCGCTTTCAAAGTCAGCCATTCGGTCACTGGTCTCACTGATGTGTGACTCGCTGTCCATTTCGTGGCAGGAAAACTCGGCGGCCGGGGAGTTCTGGTAGCTGGGGCAGGCCCTGGCAAGCTCCTTCTCCGGGCACATGTACTTGGCCGAGGGCTCTCCATCTGCCGTATGTTCCTCTGGGTCTAAACCTTCGTCCACCAGGGCAGCAGCCTTTAACTCTTCGGAAACATAGGCTGCCATGATAACAGGTGGGAAAGAGAGACAGGTAGGATGGAATGAAGAGAGAGAGGGAGAAGGAGAGAAAGAAAAAAAAAAGCATTAGTACTTGTTGATCTTACCTAGAATATGTTCTGGGCTCTCAGGAAAACACAGCAACCCAGATGGGTACATGTATTTGTAAAATTAAATAGTTAAAATGTGGTGTTTCTTTGGAGCAAAAAAAAAAAAAAAAATCTGCTCTTCAAACATAATTTGCCACCTTATTCTTCTCAAGGGGCAACAGCTTGAAATTAAAACTAAATTTGAAATTAATGAAGCACATTCTGGAGGTGGCATTCATTTCTAAAGTAATAAATTACTTGTATCAACCTCAGAGACAGCAGTTCCTGTCTGTCAATTAATATGTCTTATGCTTCTCCTACCCCTAATGCATTTCTTAACAGACAGATTCACAATTTAAATTAAGCAAGCATTTTTTACTCATTACATTTTTGAGGCTCAATCTTTAATAAATATAAAGTATAAAAACATCAATAAAATTTTTACCAAGTAAAAAGAAAAGTACGTCCATTGTAATAAGGGAAAAACAAGATTTTGTGGCTTTTTTTTTTTCTTTCTTCCTTCTGGAAAAGCAGGTCTCAGAAAAGCTTAGAGGTAGGTTTCCTGGCAGGGATAGGTGTGGGTTCGTTCCAGTTGAGAGGAAATAGCCTGACCAGCTACCACCCAGCCCCCAGCCCTGTCCCCCATGTGAACACTCAGCCGTTCTCAGCCACCTGCGCACACACACTCTCCATGCAGAATTATGTCAGAACAAGTTCAGGAAAATTGGTATGCGGTGCTCATTCCTGATGTATAAATATATACAAGACCTTCCAGTGGACCTTACAAATGTCAAAGTGTTTGCTCTTTAGACTACTTTGTCAATATTTACTCAGTATAAGCTTCATGGGCATCCAACAGAGATCCTGTCTTTCTGGAAGCGATGTAACTGGGATGTAAATCCAGCATGCATTCCCACGCAGGTGGAGGGCAGGCCACGCGCCTGCAGGTTCTGGAAGATGCACGTCCAGAGACGCAGAGCCCAGAGAATACTTGCGTTAATGCAACAGGGTGTTTTTTTTGTTTTTGTTTTTGTTTTTTCATTCTCTTGCATTCGGTGACTTGGGTTATTCCTTACTAAACTGATCTGCCACTGCATACTGCATCAGGGTAGTTTTTTGGACAGTGAGGCGTGGCCAGCCCTGTGGCTAGGAACAATTTCAAGGTAAAGGAAAAGGGGAAATAAAGTGACTTTGTCCTGTCAGCTTCTAAATACTTGTTTGCTTCAAAAGGCCAGTGGGGAAGTGTGTTAAGTGGTTGGAATGTTGCAGTGCTAATTGCAAGGCTGATTTCTACAAAAAGCTCTTAAGAAAGGAAGGGAAGTTTTGTTTGTGGAATTGACTCCACCAGCTTTAAAGATTTGCCCCTGTTCCATTTCACATCAGAAAACAAACCAACAACAACAATAAACAAACAAACAAACAAAAACAGTGAAATGAGTCCCTTGAAGTCAAGCAGATAGGCCCCCCTCATTCCTTCCAGGACAGGTGTGATTCTTTTGCTCCTAAGCCCCCTACTTTGAGTGCCAAGATTCCTAAGCCAAGACACATGGAATCCCAACACTGATGTAATGTGAACTTGGATGGGAACTGCCCCAGGTACACACATCAGCTGCAGGGAGGGGGATACTTCTGCTCATTTGCCAACTACTAAGCAAGAGTCTTGTCCAGGAGCCATGGATGTTCTTTACAAATGACCAGAAGAGAGTGCCCTGCTGCAGTCAGCTGAGTGTGAAGTGCTGCGGGGAACCTCAAGTTTAAGGCCATGCACTTTGAGATGACAAATAAAGACAGCAAAAGCTCTATTCCTAGGGCCAAGACCAAATGCTTAGGGAAATACGGCGCTGGCCAATGGAGGCTCCTGTGCTAGCCACAGTGAAGACTGTGAATGCATGTGTTGGAAAAGAATAGGAAAAGAAAAAGAAAAGAAGACATCTCACTCTCCCTCACCTGCCCCCCGACAGACTTCCTCGGCGTGCAGCACATTCTAGAAATCTGGACTCAAAACTCCAATGGAGTGGCAGGCCTGGAGGAAGAACAGCCGAGGTAGAATAACCAAGTGTCCCAATTTGCCTGGAGCTGTCCTGGTTTCAGCACTGAACGTCTTGCATCCTGGGAATTTACTCAGTCTTACGCAAACTGAAGGATGGCTTGTTACCCTAGCTGGGGCACACAGTATGACTGAGGTCAGAGCATCCAGGTGGGTCTGCAACATCTCTTATAATCCTCTCGGGGAACAGCTGGAGCAGAGTAGGCTGGGTTTAGCTAGACACAGCCCACTGTCTGCAGAAGTGCACCGGGTGCATGCATGTATGATGTTTCCATAGTACGGTTTTATTGTAAACGGGGAAAGAGGAGGAAATCCCATGGCTGGTGTCCCTCCCACTGAGACTCAAAGAAATGCCCAGGCCTGTGTAGATGGGTGAAGATATCAAAGCCCCTTCTGTCCTGGAGATGCCTCTTGGAGCCACAGTCTGCAATACAAACCCCACACCCTGGGGATTTTGCTCCTATTACAGTGGCTCCCATGAAATTAAGTCTCAGAGAGAAATGGCCCCACAGCAGTCACTACGAGAGGACACCAGCAGCCAGAAGCAGCAGAGCCAAGAGTGGACATGAAAGAGTCCTCTGTGGGTGAAGGCCACCAGGTGAGAGGGAAACCCAGGGGCTCTGCCAGCCCACATTCCACCCAGGGGCAATGCATCTCCCCATGGCCAGAGCCTTCCCCACCCCCACTGCACAAGCACCAAACCAGCCCAGGCCGTCCGGAGCACCCCTCCCCAACACATGCACCATGAATGATATGACCAGCTCCTCTCCTGGGCTGGCCCACAACACGCTCTGATATGCTTTGTAAACTACACAGCAGGGTCAGAATGTCATCAGTCTGATGACTGAGGAGGAAATTAATATGGAAAGAAAAGGCCAACCTCTCAACCTCCCTGGTGGAACAAGATCCAACTCAGAGGAGAATTAAAAGGCTCTGGTGCCAAGGAGAACAGGGTCCTGGAGAGACCTGGCCTCACCGCACACCCCACTCCTGACCATGTCATGGTTTCTGAGGGTTCTTACAAGCGCACACCCTCATGGCTGTGACGTGGGCCTCACTCCCTGTTCAAATGACCATTTTCTTTTCCGATCTGAAGGTGAGAAGTATTTCCTTAGGTGGAGCCTAAGACTTTTACCCATTGGTTCTCCCCTCCACATTAAAATAAAGGGAAGGGCTGGGCGCAGTGGCTCATTCCTGTAATCCCAGCACTTTGGGAGGCCAAGGCAGGCAGACTGCCTGAGCTCAGGAGTTTGAGACCACCTTCGGCAACATGGTAAAACCCCATCTCTACTAAAATACAAAAAAATTAGCCAGACATGGTGGCACACGCCTGCAGTCCCAGTTACTCTAGAGGCTGAGGCAGGCGAATCACTTGAACCCGGAGGTGGAGGGTGCAGTGAGCCATGACCCACCACTGCACTCTATCTAGCCTGGGCAACAAAGCAAAATCCTATCTCCAAAAATAAGTACATAAAAATAAAGGGAAAATTCCCATCTTCCACCATGCTTTGCAATAATTTCACTACTCTGAGAATATTTATACTCTTGATTACTGAACTTTAAAAATGTTCTAGAAAATGGAAATGGACCCAGTGGAATGAGAGAACTAAGGGATGAAAGGCACTCCACAAATACGCATCAAGCTGCCACAGGCACCAGGCAGGTTGCCGCACACTGTGCAGTGCAGAGTTTTGTTTCTCTAGGCCTCTATTTCCTTCTTTGAATGATACGGGGCACTTGGGTAATATTTGTAAGGTCCTTCCTCGGCTACATGTCTATCATTTTATGGCCTTTCAGAGAAGGTAAAGAGCTGAGCTGTAAAGTCGCTTAATCTGGTTCATTCTCTGCAAACGCCAACCTCACCAGCACTCAGCAAGTGGAGTAGTTCCTCTGTGCTTTCTTCTCTAGACTGAGCTTGACACGCAAAGTCCCTGGCTGGATAGAAGGAAGGGCTCTGGAAGCTGGCACAGCGAATGCCCTGGATCAGGCAAGGAGGGGAGGAAAGACTGGGTGTTCCCAGTCACTGTGCAGATGGTGAGAAGTCAACAGGGGTGTGGGGCAGGGCTGTCGAGAACCTGGTCCCCACCAGGCTGGCTTCAGTAGCCCAGGGGCAGGCACCGTCCACCGATTCGACCCGACAATGCATCACATGTGACCTTGGGAAATTCTGCTACTGTCTCCAACAGTATTTGAGAGTATTTAAATTCCTTGTTGCTACTTAACTTTCTGTGCATTCTTGCCTGAATTCTCTAAGGGAGGGAACCTTACTTCCTTAGTCTTGCATGCAGTAGCTGAGCAATGGACAGCTGCTGCCTCATTTCAAGGAGGTGAGTGGGGGGTCATGTCCAGGAGCAAGGAGTTGTAACAGCCTTTGTTAACAGGATCCCCCATTCTCTCTGCGGCCTCCCACATGGGCCCAGTCCAGCCACTAGCATCTCTCACCCCATCCCCAACCAACTCCCTGACTCCAGCCCCAGCCCCTTTAATCTCATCTCCAAGCAGAAGCTGCTGAGATTAATATAGAATATCGGGCTGGTCATATCACCTCCCCATATAACACCCTCAGTAACTTCCCACTGGGCTCGGAAGAAGATCCAAATTCCTCAAAGCAGCCCTGAAGGAAGGGAGTCCTCCACCATTTGCCCGGTTCCCCTCCAGCCCCTCTCAGCTTCTGAGATGCACCAAGATCTCTCATTCCTTACTTTCTAGCACTGCCTCCTCTGCTGGAAACCCTGGGGCAGGTGCAGTGAAGTGGAGAAGGCGGGAACCCACCCTTCCCCGGGCCTCAGGGAAAAGGCTCTTGGGGATAGCAGGGTTTTGACCCCAGCTTTTGTCCCCTTATCCATGGGGATCACTTGTCTACGGCCAGATATTCCAACACATTGTCAGCTTTGTGTGGTCAGGACCAGACCCCACACACCCACACCCCAGTTATCAGCCGCAACCCTACCGTCCGGCCCAGAGTGGCCACTCAATACATGTCAGTGGGACGAATGAATGAATGAATGAATATCATAGACAGCTGCTTCACACCTCCTAAATAGCTGCCAAAACATCCTGAATGGATCCTGAGTCCAGCCAGTCCCAGTGCAAAGCAGATGTGCTGGGGTGAGACCCAAAGTCCATCCAAGTTCTGTCTGAGAGTGACTGGCACATTCAGCAATGCCACTTCGTGATGAAAGGTCTCTGGGGTAGACAGGATGACAGAACCCACCACCAAGGAAGATGGGAGGAGACACCCCAGTCGGTGGTCTCCTTGCATTGGAGCCTGCCCAAGCTGTGCCCACACTCAAATACCCTCTTCAGGAATGCATTATCGGCCAGGTGCAGTAGCTCTTGTCTGTAATCCCAGCATTTGGGAGGCCGAGGTGGAAGAAACGCTTGAGCCCAGGAATTCAAGACCAGCCTGGGCAACACAGCAAGACCTCATCTTTATAATTCTTTTAAAAATTAACCGGGCATGGTGGCCTGTGCCTGTAGTCCCAACTACTTAGGAGGCTGAGGCAGGAGCATCGCTTCAGCCCAGGAGATTGAGGCTGCAGCGAGTTAGGATCACATCATTGCACTAAAGCCTGGGTGACAGAGTGATTCTGTCTCAAAAAAAAAAAAAAAAAAAGGAAAAGTAGGCCAGGCGTGGTGGCTTACACCTGTAACCCTAGCACTTTGGGAGGCCAAGGCTGGGAGATTGCCTGAGCTCAGGAGATTGAGACAACCCTGGGCAATATGGTGAAACTCCGTCTCTACTAAAAATACAAAAAATCAGCCAGGCATGGTGGCGGGTACCTGTAGTCCCAGCTACTTGAGAGGCTGAGGCACGAGAATTGCTTGAACCTGGGAGGTGGAGACTGCAGTGAGCTGTGATCGTCACTGCACTCTAGCCTGGGCAGCAGAGCAAGCCACTGTTTCAAAAAAAAAAAAAAAAAGGAAAAGTGAAAGTGAAAGAAAAAGAAAAGAATGCATTATCATCCCTCTATCCCTCTTTTCTCTTGAGCAAGTAAGATGGGAACCTCTGCTGCCAGCTCCCATGGAGGAGGCAGCTGGACTGTGAGGGGGAGGAGGTTCTCATTCAAACCAAACCAACAGCTGCAAAGATGCAAAGAAGCACACAGAAGTGATCAGGGACTAGCAAGTGAGAGGCCGACTGGGCACCCGCATTCCACGCTTCCCCAAGTCCCTCCGTTGAAAGAGTCTCTCTTCAAGATGTGAGCCCCTGCGGAATGGCTGCACCCGCTTCCCCACACACATCTCACTTTCCTTACCCCACCAATGAAGACTGTGCTTAAAGCAACAAGACAGCCATCGATCTCTCAAGAGCTGAGTGCCAAGGACACATTTCCAGACAACTGCCTGAACTGAAGAAGTTGGCATGCACAGAACCAAATGTGACTCCTGGGTAGAGACACACATGGATGAGAAATAAAAGCTCCCAAAGTTACAAAAGCTTTCTGCAAAGTTCTATAGCCCAACAACCTTGGAAGCCCACATGATGGGAAAACAAAAAAACACAAAGACAAAACACGGATCCTGCCTAATATGAGCATGTTTATGAGCTGTGTTCACATTCACACATTCATTGCATCTGGTCCTCTCAATGGTCAAGGAAAGGTGGAAAAATCATCTCCATTTTGCAGACAAGGAAACAGGGATTCTGGCTAGTTCCACAGCACACTTGCACTGAGGAACCAGTTCTGACCCCAAGCCCTCTGCTGCAACCCCTCAGGATGAATCACTGGAGGTAGATGGGGCATTTGCCTGAACTCCTAAGACCCACACCCTGGGTCCAGTGTCAGGGGACCACACAGGAAGTGTGGGAAGGGAACCACACAGGAAGTGTGGGAGGGAGCACCCTGTCCCCGGAATGAGGAGTAGGCAGCCACGCAGAACCTTCTCAATTCCCCCATTGGGATCCACACCTACCCTTCCAGGAGGGTCCAGCATCCCCACCCTCAGCTCACCAGTGGTGTGGCTTTCACACCGTGGATGCAGGGATGACAAACGTATCATGTCCGGGGAGAGAAGAGAGCTGGCCCACCGTGGCCATCAAGGGTCTGGAGACACCAATTCCTTAATATTTATTGTCATCATTAACTAAATTCAACCTCTAGGTAAAGAGAAATTAATATGTGTCATATAAATATAAAACAGTAAGCTGGGGCATAACGGAATTCATTTCTGGGCAAGGTGGAATTACCTTCATCACACAGTTAGGAATCTCTCCCAAAAGATAAAGAGGAAGTGTTGGCTGGGACCTGCACTCTCCAACCACGGGGGCCACGGATGGGCAAGTTGGGGGTGGGAGGGGGCACTGGGTGTGGGTGGAAAGAAAGGAAAAGAAAGTATGGCTGTGTCCCGCTCCCCAACGCAATTTCCAAGTAAAATGCCCTGTGAAAGTCAGCATTTTCTGGGCTGAAATAAAGGTTCTGAAGTTATAACCTTCCGTTTTCCCTGGGAAGGTGCTTTGCTGGCTAAAACTGTTTATAGATTCCTTTTCCGCATGTCTTCTTATTACGGATAGCCCAGAAGAACACCCCTCTTTGCAACGAGTGCCTCTGGTCATCCATCCATAAGGAGCCCTGTGACTGTGATGGAGGAAAGAGTAGAGCCAGGAAGGAGAGGAAGAGGCAGGGAAAGGAGAAGAAAGGACCCAAGAGGGAAGGGGCCATCAAGTCATCCAGGGTTTGAGAAGGGGGCAGAGAGAGAGGAGGGGGCCCAGCAGAAAGAGGACAGAGGGAGAAAGAGAGATGGGAGAGGAAGAGAAGAATCCACTAGGGCTGGCGTAGTGGGGAGAGAGGCCACCAAAGGGCATGGGAGGTAGGAATGGAGAGAGAGAACACAGGTAATGGAGATTTGAGAAGAGACAAGGACAAAAGAGGTTATTTTCTGGAAAAGATTCTATGACAAAGAGGGCCTGGAGCCTGTGAGTTCTGGTACAGAAGTGGCCCTCAGGATGGCCACCAAGGTAAAAGAGGATGGACCTAGGGGAGCCGCTATGGGTCCATTCCAATGCTGGGGCCTCCGGGCCTCCTTTCCTCCTGCTTCCCTGAATACTCAGATTTTCAAACGACAGAGGGTGATTTCTTTTTTTGTTTTTTTTTTTTGAGACAGAGTTATGCTCTGTTACCCAGGCTGAAGTGCAGTGGTGCAATCACAGCTCACTACAGCCCCGAACTCCTGGACTCAGGCCATCCTCCCGCCTCAGCCTCCTGGGTAGCTAGGACTACAGGCACTAGATACCTCACCAGGATAAGAGTGCTTTATTGTTTTTTGTTTGTTAATCCTTTTTTTTTTTTAAATAATAATTTAACTAGCCGAAGGGGATGGAGGAAGGATGATGGCTTGGGAAGGTGGCTGTCAGGTGTGTTTTCCGAAGCAGGCTCTCCAGGACTCATGCACACCAGTCTCTGCAGACCCTCCTGCCCTTTCCTCAGAGCCAGAATCAACTTCAACACATGCCTAAGCCCTCAGCAGGCACGAAGTCCTCTTCTCTGCTGCAGAATGTGCTTGGACAAGGAAAAATGCCAAGAGGCTCACAAGGCATCTTGACCATGTCTCACTCCCCACTTACCTGCCTTCCTCACACTTGGGCCCACAACAGAGCAGACCCCAAGGAAATGGCAGGAGGAGATAGGAGGGGACAGTTCAAAAGCCACAGCAACCCAATGTGGAGAGCCGTCCAAGAGGGCAGTAGCTGGACTCTGGAGAGGACCTGCCGATTCTCTGCTCTGTCGCCCAGCCTGGAGTGTAGTGGTGTGATCATGGCTCACTGCAGCCTCTAACTCCTGGGCTCAAGTGATCCTCCCACCTCAGCCTCCCTAGTAGCTGGAACTACAGGTAAGCACCACCATGCTAATTAAAAACAATCTTTTTTTAGAGTTGGGGTCTTGCTGTGTTGCCCACGCTGCTCTGGAACTCCTGGCCTCAAGTGATCCTCCAGCATCGGCCTCCCAAAGCACTGAGATTACAGGCTTGAGCCATGGAGCCAGGCAGGATCTGCTGTTTCTGCATTAGATTTTTCTCTGGGACACAATGTGATGTTAGGCAGGGAGGCCCTGGGTCTCAGCTTCTGCCCTGCCATGGATTAGTCCTGTGGCTGTGATGACTGACTTCACATCTGTGAGCATCAGTTTCTTCATCAACAAATGGGAGGAAGGAATGGGAAGATGCAATTGGCCACATCCGCCTCCCAGGTGTTTGCAGGCAACCAAGGATTTCATAAGGAGTGGGCATAAAGGACTTTTCTAAGTTAAAGAAACTCTGCAAATAGAGGTGCACCAACTGCACAGGGGCTGTGCTCCATGGGAGCACAGAAGGCCTCCTGCTGTCGGGAATCTGGGAGGCACGGCCAGGGGATGGCCCCTAGGCTCACCCCTCCTCTTGTAAAGGCCTCTGGGTCTCCCAGACCCTCCATGCTGACCTCATCACAAAAGGAGGAGGTGGGGGACAAGCACCAACCCCTGCTGGGGTGAGAGCTCCCACTGGGGCTTGGGTTCTGTCCCTCCTCACTCTGGGCAGCCTTAAAATGGGGGCTGCAGAAAAGGAAGAAAGCCAGACAGAAAAGAGAAGAAAAAGGGAGGGAAATGGAGGGCAAGGAAAGGAGGCAAGGAAGGAAGAGACGATGTCAGAAGCACGCCTGCAGCATTGGTGTTCCTGACCAAGCACAGCTCTCCTCCCCGGGCCCCAGCCCCTGGTATAGGAATTCTAGGAAGGTAGCGGGCAGGACCATGGATTCAGTCCCGCTCCACCCCACTGCATGGATCTGACCGGAGATCCCCAGTGCCCCACTCCCAGGGGTGGGGTTCGGAGCCAGATGCCCTGCAGCACGGTTCTGGCTGGGGCGGCCACCTCAGACACTGGCTCTCAGATTGGCTGCCACTGTCCCTATAGCCCCTAGCCCCCAAGCTGGGCCGCGTTCTCCTCTAGGCTGAGCCCAGACCCCATGTCCGCTGGGCTTCTGCCTTGAATCACCTTCCTCTGTGTCAGGGAAAGAGCTCAAAGTCCCCAGAAAATTTCACCTAAATCTCAGCTTATTCTCAATACACCTGGAAAATCTGGATGAATTGATTCATTTGACACAAGAATATCTGCTTGACAAAGGACTCATGGAAGTGCCTTACACACTGTGCCCCCTGGGTTATGCTTATACAGGGCTCTCTGCTGTACAAACGTGCTGCACACCTTGCAGTGATGAAGCAAGGGGATCCCCTTCTCAGGGGAACCACACCTGCCATATCAGCTGTGTCTGACGCAACCCGATTTGGGGCCTAGAGCTATCCCCAGATGTCCTGAGGTCCCACACAATGGGCTGCTCAGAAGCAGCTGCCCCTAGACCTGGCCCAGAGCCCTGGTGGGTGTGAGGGATAGATAGACAGGGAGGAAGCTCAGGCCTGGATTGCCACTAACCAAACACATTCCCCCTGGCCCTCAGAGAACATGACAAATCAAGATGGAGGTGCACCCTCCTGGCTCTTGACCGGGAGGGGCTCAAAGCAACAGTGTGAAGGCAGGACTTCCTTTTTGTGCAAACAGAGAGAGGAGATGGCAGGGGGAAGTGTGGGATGGAGTGGAGGGGGCTTAGCTAAACACACACTGGGGGGTACCAATATGATTGGATTGCATGTTGGGCCTCTGTCTAGTTATTAAATAAGCAGGGAGAAAAAAAGGGTTCTAGAGGACTGTTTATACCTGGTACCGAGGAGGTGACAATTCAGTGGGGAACACAAGTCTTCTCCATCTATCCACCTGGGCACCCGGAGTCACCTAGAGACGCTACCTAGGATGATGGAGGTCATGGCCTCTAGGGACAAAGAGAAAATGGCATTCTTGGATGGTACCAGGGAGACCAGGGGACTTCCAGGCATCGCTGCTGGGCTTTGGAGCTCCCCAGAAACCAGGGGAATACCCAAGGGCCAGAGGATCCAGAAGGGCATGGTTTGGCTCTGGGGGAAGGAAAAGTGGCTGCAGCTGTAATGGCCAGGACTTCTGCAGAAGGCTGGCCATGGTGGGATGACAACCTCTCCTAGATTGATTGCTCTTCCCACTAGCAAGGTCAGGAATATTAATTTTGTACACACTAATTTGATGTAATGTGCGAGATGAATGCTTGTTCAGTTGGGTATCCCTGTGTTAATAAAGCTGCAATGCTTTCATCCCAAGAAAAGCATGGCATTAGCTGATTGGTGAATAAAGTCAGTGTGAATAAGGAAACACCATGCTTTAGCACAGCCAGAGTGGCCAGTGGTGGCGTAAGCCAATGACAGGCTGCGGCTGCTCCTCTAGGGAACCCACGGCAACCAGGCTTCCCAGAACACCTCCTAGCTGCTGGAAGCCCCAGCCGGTTCAGAAGATTCAGAGCCCAGGATGAGTCCTGTTCCTCCAGCGGTGATGGGAAACAAGAGTCCAAGAGTTCCAGAAGCCAAACCTGGGGCTCCCAAAATGAGTTAAGAAAGACACTGCCTGGAGCTTCTTTCTTTGAATTCTTGCTGCAATGAAAGAACCCCATTGTGCCACCGTCTCAGCAGCTCCTCCCCAGAACAATCTCCCTCCCTTCCCAGCACTCTTCATGAGGGGGATGGCTCAGAAAAGGAGGAGGCCAGAACGTCAGGAAGCTCTCCAAGATCAGAAAGAGAAGGCAGCTTCCCTGTCTCTACAATGACTCTCTTCCAATGCCTTCTGGGGAGCTTGCTCTGCTGCAGTTAGGGCACCAATCCCAGTACAAACAAAAATAAATGTATCAATGATGCATTCACAGGACAAAAACCACTGCCTCAGACAAATCTTCAGATAACAAAGAATAAATAAATACTCACTTTGGGGACCATCTGAGTCACCTACTGTCCTTGGCTTCAAGCACATTTAAACCGACTGGGCATCAAACCAATGGTGGAAGCCCGCACCAGTCTGCTGTCATGGGGAGTCCATACACTCACTCTGTGTGCCCTGGAGGAGTGCTTCACTGCTGAAATTACCTTAATCCATTTAAGCTACAGGGCAGAGTCATCATTCAGCCAGCCCGGTGCTGGGCCCATGTCTGGGTTGACAGCAATCAGTTTGTCCTGGTAGCCAGCGACAGTCTATACAGTGAAACATGGCTTCCAGAGCCAGGGTGCATTTTTGCAAGACTGGTAAAGGAAGTAAGCTGCCTGTGGGTGCCGTACTCCCATTCCTCTTTCTGAGTTCAATACATTTCCAAGCACACTGCCCTCTCAGAATAAAGAATCCAGGGTCTGAACCTCTTCCCAATGTCCTTTTTACCTTTTATTCTACAAAAGCCATAAGGTAAATCCTGGCCTATACTGGATCCAATAAATTAGAAGAGTAACTTCATCCAAAGAAAGGATTCTCTCATCTTGGTGGAATAGGAATTGGGTAAATTATTAGGGGCAGAGGATGTGCTTGACCTTCTCAAATTGCATACATGAGCAGAGGGATTCTCAGGGGGTAGCTGATGTCTTTAACGAGGCAGTTCATTGAGGCAGTTTATGGAACCAAGGAACTCTTGCCTGCCTATACACTTGGTGATCTAAAAACCTGGGAAAAGCACAGTTGAGAATTGGGCAGCAGGCTGTGAAAATTTGGGAACAGTCCTTAAAATGGGCCTCTTCAAGTGGCTAAACATGTACAACTCAAACTGTCACTGGGACTTGCTGGCTTTCCTCCAAAATACTAAAAGAGCTATATCCAAGGGGAAGGTAAATGGATGGCTAACATGAGATGGGAGTTAAGATTTACATGGAAGAGGAAGCAACTGATTCACTCAACACATCTACCCATCCACCCAGCCAACCCTCCATCCATCTACCCATCCATCCATCCATCCATTGAAAGACTTATTCATCTATCCATCCAAAAACCTATCCATCCAAAACCCATCCATCCATCCATCCATCCATCCATCCATCCATCCACCCACCCATTCATCCATCCAAAAACATATCCATCCATCCAAAAACCCATCCATTCATCCATCCATATATCCCCCATCTGTTCATCTCATTATTCTAGCCATCCCAAACCCATCCATTCAAAAACTCATCCATCCATCCACCCATCCATCCAACCAAAAACCCATCCATCCAACCAAAAACCCATCCATCCATCCATCCATTCAAAAATTCATCCATTCAAAAATGTATCCATCCATCCAAAAATCCATCCATCCATCCATCCATCCAAAAATGTATCCATCCATCCATCCATCCATCCACCCAAAAATGTATTCATCCATCCAAAAATCCATCCATCCACCCACCCACCCACCCATCAACAACCCAAAAACCCATCCTTTCATCCAATATGTATTAGACACTAACTATATACTCCAGATGCTTTAGGGTTAGGAATAAGTAAACAAAGTAAATAGCTCAGAATTACAGGCTATACTTTTATGTACTCAAGGTGGCCTTGGTTAAACACAGAGCACAAGGGCATCAGAGAATCATACATCTGCACAAATGTCTTAGCTCGATATTCAAAGCCCAGGTTAACCAAGCCCCACTTTACCTTCTATGTTTTATTGTCCACTGCCCCCTCCACACACAGAGATGTTAGTCTTCCCTGATAACTTTCCTTTGATCTTGCCTTGATTGATGCTGTTTCTTCCATTTTACATATCATGCTTGGTCTTTTCACATTCCCCTCCCTGTCCTCCAAGGTCCTGCTCATTCCATGTCCCCCAGGAAGTCCTTTCTCACCTGTCTCTTTGAAAGTGATCTCTTTAATTTCTGTGATGAGACAATGAATGGAAAAGTCCCCTCTAAACTCTAAAGCCTACAGAAATATAAGAAATTATCAGCATCATTGTATATCTCTTCTGGCATTTATCTCTTGTAGTTTTAGAGTCGCTGATCCTGTGCATAAATTCTCTTTCCATATACACTACAGGAGCATTTCTTACCTCTGTGCCCTTTGCATGGCCTGGCATGACAACTGTACTCAGTAACTTCTGGTCCAATTCTTTTAGTTTGGATGGCGCTGCTTAGGCTAAGAACCAACTAAGACCAAGGGTCACTTCAGGTAGAAGTTTCCACCACCTTCCTCAACGGCTCTCAAATGCTGGGCTGAGAAGTCCCAGGTGCTCTCTGACTTCCCATGCATCTCTTCATTCCTCATTCCCACGTCACAGAACAGAGACACTCCAGTAAGAACCAGGGCCACCAGTGTATCTCAGTTCTGGCGAAGTTCCTCATCTTATGACCACAAGGAAAACTTGGAGAGAAGATGTTCCCAGTGACCTCAGAAAAGTTTAGCCCTACCCTTTCTGCACTGAGCACCTGCATGGTAGCCACCACGACTAAGTGACATTCTTAAGGTCTGCAGCACTGCCTGCATTGAGCCAGGACTGATCCAGCATTCAGCCAGCATTGACACAGTATTCAGCCAACACTCAGCAAGTTCTCATCCAGGACTCAGCCAGCACTTAGCCAACACTCAGCTAGCACTCAGCCAGCACTGACCCAACACTCACCTAGCACTCAGCCAGGACTCAGCCAGCCCTGACCCAGCACTCAGCCAGCGGCACTCAGTCAGCACTTAGCCAGTACTCAGCACTCACCAAGCACTCACTCAGTATTGACCCAGCTCTCAGTTAACATGCACCCAGGCCTCACTAGTGTGCGTGTGAACATTGTTTGGATGGACAGTGAAAAAATCATTCTAGCCTGTTTGAAGGAACAAAGGTAATGGTCAAATGTTTCAATTTTTAAATAATTTTGACTGACATATACATGCCTACAGATTTCAACCTGATTTCTATATATTAAAACAGCTTTTCTCCAACCAATATATAAATATAATCTATTGACTGGTTGGCATCACAATATATGTTTCCTCTTAAGTATCCCATCTCACATTTTTATATTGACACTTATATAGTCTGAGTTGGGTGTTTCTTATGCTAGATCAGGAACCCTTAACACCTTACCATCCATCACAAGGAAGAGAGACAGAAAAGAGAGAGAGAGAAAAGAAACAATACAATAATGAGAACAGCACTCTCACTAACTGGTTCATGCCTTGCTTGCCTTCTTGTGGAGGATAATTTTGTAGTATATATCAAAATTGAAAATATCTACACTCTGACCCAGATAGCAATCTTTACTACAAAAACATTCATACATCATACATAGCCCCTCAACAATAACAAAAAAAACCCTCTATGATTAAGGGTGTTCTCATCACTATTTCTTAGAATACCAAAGAAGTGAATAAACAAACTAAAGTATACCCATATCATGAAATACTATGCAGCAACTCACAAGGACGATAAGACAGAGATACCAGTGTCAGAGAAGATATGGAACACTGGAACTTTCCAGTACCAACTGTTACAACCATTTTGAAAATCTGTTTGTCAGTATCTACGAAAGCTACACATACACATACTCTGTGTGACCTGGCAATTCTATTCCTAGATCTAGACCCATTAGATGTGCATACGTATTTCATCAAAAGACCTGTACGCTGATATCCTTTGATACGCTATTCACAACAGCAAAGCAACTGGAAAGGATCCAAATGTCTACCACCAGTAGAGTGAATAAATACACAGTGTACTGTCCACATGCTAGAGTGCCATGCCACAGACAAAATCAACTGTTATTCAAAACAACATGGGAGGATCACACCAACAAAATATTTTATGAATTCATTTATGTAAATTTCAAAATCAGGCAAAGCTCACCTGTGGTGTTAAAAGTCAGGACAGCAGTTACCCTTTGGAGGTGGTGGCTGGGGAAGGGCTGTGGAAATCCTGGAACATGAAATGTTCTGCCTCTGGGCCTGGGCCTTGGAGGCACAGGTGTGTTCACCTGGGGAAAATTCCACCTACACTTATATTCGTATGCTGGCCTTTTTGTATGTTATTCTGCATAAAAAGGTTTTTTAATAATAATTTCAACTTTGGGGTTCAGGGGTACAGGTGCAGGTTTATTACATGGCCATATTGTGTGATGCTGAGGTTTGGGCTATGATGGATCCCATCACCCCAGTAGTGATTTTTTTGTATGTTATTCTGCATAAAAAGGTTTTTTAATAATAATTTCAACTTTGGGGTTCGGGGGTACAGGTGCAGGTTTATTACATGGCCATATTGTGTGATGCTGAGGTTTGGGCTACGATGGATCCCATCACCCCAGTAGTGAGCATGATATCCAACAGGTGGTTTTTCAGCCCTGGCCCCTCACTTTCCCCCACTCCCATCTAGTAGCCCCCAGTGTCTACTGTTCCCATCTTTATGGCCATGTGTACCCAACTGCTTACAAAGTTTACAAATAATGATAATTCTCTAATTTCTCATATGAGAAGATCTCTAAGACATAGCAGAAGGTAGGAAAAGAAAATAAGTCTCACAAACACAAACATGGGTCTCTGTTTTCTGAGCAAGTTTGTGTGTGTGTGATTGTATGTGGGCACCCAGTGAAATAATCCTGGCCTGGATATTAGCAGCTGTCCTGCAGGTGGAGGAGGCAGATGCTGTTGTGGGGAGTGGCATGGCGAGAGGAAGGGGAGGAAACGGGCGCCCTTCTGCACCGTCTGGAATGTTCACAAGCACACCTTCATGAAGTGCTGTGAATTTTTTTTTTTTTTTTTTTGAGACGAAGTTTTGCTCTTGTTGCCCAGGCTGGAGTCCAGTGGTGTGATCTCGGCTCACTGCAACCTCTGCCTCCCGGGTTCAAGCGATTCTCCTGCCTCAGCCTCCCGAGTAGCTGGGATTAAAGGTGTCCACCACCATGCCTGGCTAATTTTTTGTATTTTTAGTAGAGACAGGGTTTCACCATGTTAGCCAGGCTGGTCTTAAACTCCTGACCTCAGGTGATCTGCCCGCCTCAGCCTCCCAAAGTGCTGGGATTACAGGCATGGGCCACCTTGCCCAGTTAGTACTGTAACATTTTAAAAGTTATAAAGGAATTTTTATTTGTAGCATGCACCTCATGTGTGTCAGGCTCTATACTGGGCACCGTCAGCCTAGAAGACACAGTGCCTGGTCCCAGGGAGTGGGCATTTGGGGCTGCATGCCTGGGAGTCAGTGGAGAGTGGGTTCTGGCACTGGGGGTCAGTCACAAAGGAACAGGGGCCTCAGGTGCCAGCTCCACAGAATGCCAAAGGGCCTGGGACAGCTCTCCAGCCTCTCACCTTTGCTCTCTTCCGTGGCAGCATTCTCAGCATTCTAGGTGAAAGTGTCACCCACAGTGACAACAAACTATGGGAAAACAGAGACATGGGCAAACTATGTGCTGCAGTCCTAATTTTGACCTCAGTGGGAGCGGGAGGTGGGAGGCTGGAAGGGTGTTGGGCAATACCCAAAGCATCCGGGGGGCATAGCACCCCTAACCACAGGCAGGGTCTTGTCCCACATTGTGGGAATCAGCGGGTTTCAGGTCTGTCGCTTCCTTTCAGGTTCAGGCTTGTTGTTTGAGGCCAACTGCCTCCTCCACTGGGCACAGTTCTCAGCACCCCGCATCCCCTCAGAGGATCCCTCCTGCGGATCACGTCGCCAGCATTCCAAGGTCCCTGTGGTGGACTACTCGGGGCAGGCGTCTGTGTGGCAGGCAGGACAATGGAGACAGATGTGCAGTGAGACCTCTCTGGGCCCCACCCTTCTGCTGTGAAGACTGAATAAGATAACCACCAAGAGTAAGGGTAGCTTATTCCCTTCCTGTCTCTTTTTTTTTTGCCCATTCCTAAGAACCGCAGAAAGTTCTACAACCTCGATTTTCTAATTTTTTATTTTTTTTAAGAGACAAGGTCTTGCTCCATTGCCCACGCAGGAGTACTGCGGTGTGATCATGGCTCACCTGCAGCCTTGAACTGATCCTTGTGCCTCAGCCTCCCAAGTAGCTGGGACTACAGGTGCACACCACCACGCCTAGCTGATTTTTAATTTTTTTTTTGTAGAGACAGGGTCTAGCTATGTTGCGCAGGCTGGTCTTGAACTCCTGGCCTTCAACTCCTCAGCCCCTCAAAGCAGTGGGATTACAGGCATGAGGTGATGCACTTGGCCTGGACTTTCTGCTTCTAATGCAAGTGCTCTAGAAACACACAGGCTTGGAGAGGACACTCAAAATAAACCAGGATAGGTACAACCCCCACCCATTTCAGCTGCCACTTGCTTCCCTGGCCGTCCCTGCCCTAATGCGTACTCACAGGTCCAGTGGTTATGCTCCTAAAACCCAGCTGTGAAATGCTCACCCTCTGCAGAGAGACCTGCTACTGGATCAGCAGACATTTCCTGAGAAAGGGTCAGTGGGCCACCACCTCGGCAGCAGGGATAGAGCTGTATGGAGCTCCTGCGGCCTCCTAGGTCACCTGTCACTCCTCAGGAGGTGCTCACGGACCTGTGAGATCTGTGTCTCTTGGCTTCCCTTGCACCCAGGGAAGACCACTCTAGGGCTGCTCATGTGACCAGGAGCATTTCACCTCCCACAACCCAGCTGATGTCTCACATGACCAAGAGCTTTGCTGTCCCCGCCATCCAAAGCCCATTCTTCTCACCTCTGCATCCCCATAGCCCTGCAGAAACCCTACAGCTAGGCAGTCCCTTTTTCCCAGTGGGCTGGGTAGGCAAGGGGGTCCCAACCCTCCCCATACAGAGCAGAAGGAGGGCTCTGCACAAGCCAGATACTCAGTCAATTTCTTTGAATTAAATCAAACTTTTAAATTAAAAGTTGACCCCATAGAAGAGCCGACTTCATGCTTGTTCTTTTTGTTTGTTTGTTTTGTTCCATTTCCTTGAGACACTTCGGCACCAAGCAGCATTTCCGTAAAGAATTAAAAGCCCAGAACCAATTATGGATGCACAGAAGCCTCCCATCTACCTGCAGCACTACTGTCTGGGAACGGTCCTGGCCCATTTTGCGGGGCCTTGCACTCCTGGGGGTACCTTCTGCACATGATCGCTGCCCAGCTATAAACCAGCCCGAGAAGGAGTGAGAGCCGTCCATGGGCTCCATGTCATGGATGAAGAGACTGACGCTTAGAGAGACAGAGAATAGGGGATGAAGACACAGAACGAGGACTGGAATTGGGAAAAAAAGCAGCCAGGGCTTTAACTGCTAGATCTCACTGCCTGTCTCCAGAATACACGTTTAAAATGTACTACTTAAGAGTGAAGAAACCGAGAGAAGGTCTCCTGATTCTTTAAAAGCGTGACACACAGCTGGGCACGGTGGCTCATGCCTATAATCCCAGCACTCTGGGAGGCCGAGGTGGGTGGACCACCTGAGGTTAGGAGTTCGAGTCCAGCCTGGCCAACATGGAGAAACCCTGTCTCTACTAAAGGTACGAAAATTAGCCGGGCGTGGTAGCAGGCGCCTGTAGTCCCAGCTACTGGGGAGGCTAAGGCAGGAGAATTGCTTGAGCCCCAAGGGCGGAGGTTGCAGTAAGCCGGGGTTTCACCACTGCACTCCAGCCTGGGTGACAGGGCAAGACTCCATCTCAAAAAAAAAAAATGTGACACACAACCGCATGGCGACTCTCTCTGAACGGAAAGGACAGTAGGCTGGAGTCCGGCCACGCCACCTTGGCAAGGTGTGCTTGGTGAGTCTGTTCATCTCTCAGCCTCAGTCTCCCCACTTGAAAAATGGGACAATATCATCACCTCCCTTGGAGGGCACGGGGAGACACAAACTATGCAAGGTAGATAAAGCAAGAAATGTCACACATGTAGCAAGGGTGCCCAGAACCCTCTGCTGGTCGCAATTGTGGGATCCGGGTGTTTTTCTTCTTGATCAAGAGGGAAAGTCGTTTTTATTTAATCTGAAAATACAAATAGAAGGGCCACTTTCTGGATGTAGCAAAGCCTGAAAGTCCATGAACACCCTCTGTGACAAGGTTATGGGGTGCAGGGGAGAAGTCGGGCCCTGGGTCAGCATCCCTTGGCCATCATGGATTAATCTGCCTGTGCTCCAAAGGTCCCCGTGTCCACACATAGCAAGGGGGCTCAAACGCTGCCTTACAGCTGTAAGACTCCTACTGTGCAAAGTTCTCAGGACCAAAAAGAAAAATTACTTCGGGGGTCTCTCACTGACTGGGTCCGGAACCCGAGTCTCTGAGGCTCAGGGCAGCCCTCTCTGTTGGCAGCCTCTTGGAGGGGACAGTAGGAACCGTGTATCATCGCCACTGTGAACACAGAATGTCACACGAGCAAAGACACTTGTCAAATGCCTTTCCCTTACACGCTCCCTCATCATGACCTGTGTTAATGAAGTTAATTGAATTTAAGATCAATAATGGTTAATTATTGCAATTTGACATTCAGAGATAAATGGCTTTAAGACACAGAAGTATGTGTGTATGTGTGAGCACGCGAGAGAGTGTGTGTGTGTGTGAATTCTCTCCAAAGAAGGTGAATGCATTACAAGCCTAAGAGGGATCCCACAAGCCTTCCATTGATTCTGGTACATTGTGATCGACTTCATCCTCTGATAAATGTGGGCTTTTCAGAGCTACAAGTAAATGTTCTACAAGACTACTCTAACCCTTGTCACTGGCCAAATCTATACGTGCTGTACACCAGAAATCTATTGAGATAGATTAAAGAACTGCTGTAGAAACAAGAGCAGCTTCAATAAAGGTGAAGGTTTATTATATTGACTATTAATGTAACTTAACTGTATGCAGTTATGAATGCTTATAGATCAGGGCAGTTTAATTTGGGGCAGTTGGATATGATTATAATTGAACACAAATTTTTTTTATATCACCATAGATGAACTCAATTCAATGTGGACAAAAAGAAAAAACTAACCTAGCTTGGAAAGTAGCTAGGTTATAACCAAAGGGTGAATTCCTAGGGAGGGATGGCCCCAGGAGAGCTGGCCCAGGTCCAGGCCTCTCTAACGATGCACTCGCCGCACCACCTCCTGCTCCAGGTCCCACAGCGTGCACGGAGCTGACGCCCCAGCAGTCTACAGCGGCCCCACAAGCCTGGGGTCAGGGCTGCTAAGTGGCTCCTCTGATTTGATCCAAATTGGTAAGAAGTTTACTTTTCAGGAGCGATTCTCGGTAGGAAGTCATAGCCCCAAATGCATTAATAATGACACTCCTCCATCCACCCAGAACCAGCTAGATGACCACTTACAAGATTGATAATGACAAAGCAAATGTTGTCAGGAAGAAAGTCCTACTGATTGCGGAGCACTGACAATACCGTGCGCCTGAGGAGTTCTGTCAAAATGTAAGATTATGCAAAAACACCGTTGAGAACACTGCTAATCATCTGCTTGTGTCAATTACTTGAAGGGTCTCTGACAGCATATTTACATTAAACACATTTCAGGAGCAAAATCCTTAATGCTATATCAGAATATTTTTCATTACCATTAGCAGATCTTTAAAAATCGTTCTTTCCCCCCTCGGCTACAATAGGAGTGATGGTGAGACAGGGAAGGCTGGGTGGGGGCCTATGTGGGTGGAGTGGATTGCGGGGGATTTCAGTTCATCCCTCTGCAAAGAAGCGAGTGGTGCAGACTCAGAGATGGGGCATCCCCACCACGTCTCCCTCTCAGGGCAGATGACAGGGCCCTCTCTCATCCCAAACACCTTCCAAGCCCAGTGAACAGCGGCATTGGTTTTCTTCCTGTTGGTGTAGCCAGCCCCACACATCTAATGCCAGGCTATTTAACAGAGCAAATGACAGGTGTACAGAGGCAATTATTGAAATTAAAACTTAGATGACATCTGCTGGGGCTGTGCACTCAAACACCTCGCCCTGGTCACGCCGTCTTGTCCACAATTATGGCAACATGGACGTAACCAAAATAAACAGCCCAGGGCCTGCAGTGGCCGGGCTGTCTGAGACATGCCTGCAGGAAGGCACTGGCCCTGTCCTGGGCATCATCACAGAGCAGGAGACACCCCGGCAAAGGGATTCCACAAGGTCCACCCTCAGGCCTCCCATGGAAGGTCAGAGAGGGTCGGGTCAGAAGGTGTCTGAGGTGCTTGGAAAAATACATCTAGATTTTTCCGGACATGTTTGCCGGACATGACAATCATACCTACCATGGTGATGATGGCAGCCAGCATGCTTCGATTTTTAAAATGTTTGAGCACTCTGCTGTACGTTTCACCTATGCTGCCTTTCGTTCTCCTCACACCTACCCCATGAGGTCCACAGGTGGAGACACTGTGTCCCAGATGCACGTCTGATGAAGTGGAAAACCGGGATTTGAACTCAGGTCCCTAGGTGCCTGTTACATTCCACACCGTGGACATCTTAGTTCTAATGCTTGTGAGCTGGCCCTCCAAGATCCCAGCCCAGTCAGCACCTGAAGACATTCCTTACACTCAGAAACGCAGGCAAAGGGGCCCTTACATAAAGTTTGTAAAGCCCCAGCACCACCTTAATGTGGCAAAAGAGAGAGCCGTGGTGCTGAGCCATCTGAGACTGCCACTCACAGGGCCTCTCCAGGTCTAGGGTGCACAGGAGTGACCCCTCAGTGCATAAGCTGCTGCCAACACTTCCCAAGGGCTCAGAGGCCCGGAGCTGACCCTCCGCCCTTGTGATCCGTGCCCTGGAAACATAGAGCCACAGACTCTGCCCATGTCCAGGAAGAAAGACAGCACGGTGTGTGAATGGGACATAAGACTCCACATCATCTCCAACCTACTCAACAAGAAATTCACCATACATGCAAAATCAGAAAGTACTCACACCTGTTCACAAGTGGCCAGCCCAAGGAATCCAGTACTTGTGGTCATTTTAGAAATCTGTGTAAGTTACATGAAAATTTAAAGCAAAATGCATTCCTTTTAAGAAATTCTATATTCTGAAAGTTTTGTTTTCTAAAATCTGTCTCTTCCCATTCCAAACATACAGACATTTCCTCAACTGACCTTTATAAGTGTGCTTTTACTTTTACCTTAAAATACTTAAAAACCACACACATACAAAAATAGATATGTCTATATATAAACACACACATATATATGCATTTTTCCTATCAGAGTGTGTAGGTTAAAAAATAATGCAAAGATGCCACATTCATCCTCAAATTGCACTTCCATATGGGAAGTGAGATGTATATTGAGGAGACCACAGTTCAAAACAGGAGCATCTGGAAGCCAAAGGGTCTAGCTCAATAAGGCCAAAATTTGGGGTGGATTCAGCATGGCCCATTGCTTGCTTGGTGGAAATAAGATGTCACAGGTAAACAACGTGGCTTGAGTTCATTTTTAGTTTTAATCTAGATTACATGTACATGTATGTGTAAACATATACACATCCTTATGCTTATCCATAAATGCATAAACACACACCCATCCACATACGCACAAATGGACCTCTGAATGAATCTGATAGCCCTACAGAGTCATCTTTCAAATACGTTTGAACAAACAACTCCAAACAAAGCTACACCAAATGAATGAATACACTGGGCAAAGGTGGCCCAGGCTAATGGGTGGGGTTGACAACATCAGATTCCTAACGGCCAAGCCTTCACTCCGGCAAATCGCCCCCCCATCTCTCTGGGAAGAGACTGAAGATGGTGGAGCTGCTGACCTGCAGGTCTGAGTGTTGTAAAGGGACCTTCCTCCACTATGCTAAGGAATACGCCCGGGTCTGCACTGCGACATTGGTCGTGCTGCAACACAGGACAGAGACAGCAGCCTCTGAGATGGCATAGACCTGGCTCACCGGAGACGCACTTGGTACACACAGGCACCCACAGTCACCAAGGTGGAGGGCTCGGCTCATGATGGCATGGACCACTTGACCTGCATGGGGCCTGCACAGGGCCCATTTGGCACCCTGACCATCTCCGTGGGGTGGCTGAGTGGACGGAATCACTCAAGCATGAGGCACAGAATCACTCAGGAGTCTGGTGGGTGCTGGTACAGGGTCTCATGCCCCCACCCCGCCCCATCTTCCTCTCTCCTCTGTTGGCATTTCTTCCCAGCAAGGTGTCAAGGCCTCACAGGCCAGATTTCTAAAACCCCAAAGCCCACAAGTGACAAAGGGCACTGGCAAAAAGATGGCACCCGCTGGCTGCACTGTCATGGGATGAGCCATCGGCTGGTGCCAGCAGAAGCACATGGGTCTCAGAAGGATGGATTTTTTTGCAAAGATTTTATTTTATTCAAAATAAATGCTAGCTACCATTTGGTGACATGGATCCTGACTAGGGCCAAGTGCTATTCCAGGGCCTTCCCAGCACTAACCCACACACCCTCCACAAGGACTTCATGAAGTCCTCACTCTTTATTTTTTTATTTTCATTTTTTTTTTGAGATGGAGTCTTGCTCTGTCATCCAGCCTGGAGTGCAATAGTGCCATCTTGGCTCACTGCAACCTCCGCCTCCCGGGTTCAAGTGATTGTTTTGCCTCAGCCTCCTGAGTAGCTGGGATTACAGGCGTGCACCACCACGCCCAGCTAATTTTTGTATTTTTAGTAGAGACGGGGTTTCACCATGTTGCTCAAGCTGCTCTCGAACTTCTGACCTCGTGATCTGCCTGCCTCAGCCTCCCAAAGTGTTGGGATTACAGGCGTGAGTCACCGCACCCAGTCCGAAGTGCTCACTCTTACAATTTGCCTTTCACAGTTGAGGACTCTCAGAAACTTGCTCAAGGGGACTGGGCAAGCAGGGCCAGGACTGAAGCCTCGCTGTATGCCTGTGGCCCCCACACCCATAACTCTTCCTCTCCACCTTTCTGGGGGCCCTGCCTCTCCCTCTGCATCTTCAGCTGTTTAGAAAAAGAATCTCCCTTCCCCAAACTGTCAAACTGGGACCATAACAACAACAACAACAAAAAATTAATCTTGAGTTTTTAAAATATCAAAACCTGAAAATGTATAATTAAATTAATCATCATAAATTACTTTTTAGCACCGAGAGTTGGATTTATAATATCATTTTCAAACCTCTCTGTGAGATTTAAATATTTTATAGCATATGTGAGTTAGAGGGAAATGTGTCTGAGGGCTTAAATATTGCTGCAGAGCAGTAGACTTTGACAAAAACTATAGCACAACTGTTTCTAAGGTAGTTTGTAAAAATTATTTATTTCCATACCAGTTAATTATGATGGGAGTCTTTGTTGAATGCACAAGCATTAAAAAAGTGCTGATATTTTATGCATCTTTAACTGGAGCGCGATTCCCCGCAGCGCACTGGTAACTCCTTGACATTTAGCATTCACTCACAGCAACTGTAATAAGGGGTTTGATTGCTTCCTTTGCAGACGCAGTAATTTAATAACTGTGATCAGTTGCATAAATTTACTATACAACCATCTTAAGTTAGCCACATTAAAATTAAGCAAAATTGTAATCTGTTGACAGATTATTGCTACTGAACAATTCTACTAAAAGCATTTCAGATTAGCAAGTGCCACGAGCATTTGTGTTTTATAAGCTTGTAAAAAAATACGGCAGCTTCCTCTTTCCACATCCCCATCTCCAGCCACCCCCTCTCCTGCCACCCCCTCCACACACACACCACAAATCTATTAGACAATTTCATGAAATTCTGTGCTTTCTGTTAAATCACCTCTGAACTGTTGATTTCGTTATTTGAAATGTGTGTGGTGAATTCTGCTGTCTGGAAAGGAAAAAAAAAAAAAAAAAGCCGCGTGTCAGTTTCTTCTTTCTTTCTTCCCAGTAATTTCCTTTATGCAACTTTACATCCATTGCCTTTGAAGGGACAGGAAACCTCCTAGCATGGACCTCTTCTGAATAAAATGATCAGTTCCCCAGAGCAAAGGAAAAGCACTAATTTCATACCTTAGATGGAGAAAGGTAAAAGGTGCCCGGCTCCCTCTGAGTGAGATCCCTGCAGCAGGCATCCTTAATTAAGGAGACAACAGAGAAGCCTTCTTGCTTAGTTGCTAAAGAACCCCTTATGGAGTTTGTGGATAGAAAGAGAAGAGGGCACAAGTTCCACAGGCAGGCTTTACCTAGAGCATGGTGATAAAGAGAGGAAAACAGCGCCCCTGCCCACTCTGTTTAGAGCAAAACGGGACCCGCATCTCCTGCCTGGTGCCCTGTGAGTTGACTTTTCAGAGCAATGTTTAGCCAAGCAGGCAAGTCAGGAATAACTGTTTCTGATACTTCCCAGCAAATATCTTTAACCATCTGTTTACACTTGCCAAATATGCTTCCAAGTTTCCAATTTTATCAGTATATAAAAAGAATATCTGTTTTTAAAAAAAATCGTAAATATCTTGTGATGCATCTTTACATAATTCAAGAGAAATTAAAAAAAAATTTCACTTGAAAGCCAGCATGATCACAGATTTGTTTAAACTTTCATTTACATAGAAGTTTGGGGTGGGAGCCACAAAAAGGGGGTAGGCGCTTTTTTGGAATGGTCAAATGTCAAAGTTGAGTGCCAGGCGGGGAGTGACGCACAGGTGTGCCCTCCCCACGAGACGACGGCACACCCACCGTGTGCGCTCATTCCCGGGGTGGCCTTGCATATGCAGCCTGTCACTTCAGATGGAGTTGCGGGGCCTCTCCCAGACAGGTGACGCGGCGGGCTGGGCTGCGAGCTTCCTTGGGAGCGAGGACCACTACTGAGTGTGACAAATTGGATGGGACTTCACTACCAAATTTCCTGCCAAGAGGCCTAACAGTCAAACGTCTATCTTCTTCTTCTCATCACCAAGAAGTGATGCTACGACTTTGACATAGTGTCTCCGTTACTTAAAGATACAGTTAATGCAAAGTGATCGCAAAACGTGAGGTCTGTAAAACTTTTAAGAGCCAAGCAAAGGCGGCTTCCATCATTGGCTCTTTTATCTTGAGAGGGCACACGTGCACGTGCGTGGGTGCGCATGTGCACTCATGCATGGGCGTGTGTGCGTATGTATGCGTGTGTGTGTATGTGTGTGTGTAAAACCAGAATTCCTACCAGGCAGCACAGAACCTGGGTCTCTGCCATTGCCACCATTACCTGCCATTTTTTATAACATAATACACTGGAGATACCCTGGGCTAGGTTTGTTTGCTTCTAATTATAACTAATTATGCTTCTAAATATGTTCTTTAGGGTTACACGTGTATAAAAATGGAGGTAGGAAGAAAGAAAATGAATCAGGATTATTAAAAGAAAGAGAAACATACTAATTAGTTAGCTAGTATACTCATTTCAATGTTTAATAATATTTTTTAACATTCCAGCATACGCCGCAGAATTAAAAATTACCACAGCACCACCTGTGCGTCCCCTGGGACATGAAGATTTAGAGTTCTCTCCTGCAGACTTGGAGTCCTCCTTTCTAAATATTTCTTTGACTATTTCTTTGTATTCCACCTCATTCCACCCCCACAAATTAGAAGCCAAAAAAAAAAAAGATAGTAAATTTTGTTCCCCACCAAAGCCTTGTAAATAACATCTCTACAAAGCCCAACTTAATTACATAACTCAAGTGCTTGAGGAAAAAAAAATGCATCTATTCCCATAATTTTGGAAGCTGCCTCTACCCGTTTCTATATGTGCAGACTGCACTGGCTGTGTAAAAAGCCAAGTGCCCGCCCTGTTCTCTCAGCCTGGGTAGGAAAGAGTGCCATTGTACCCCTTCATTTTTTTTTTCCATCTGCTTAGTGCTCCCCCTCCCCATGTTCTGGGAAGGTTCTGGGCTTTGTGTGGCCTACGATGGGGCCAACTGCATATGGCTGGGGAGACAGGAAGATGGAGCGGAGCTGAGAGTGTCAAGAAATGCAGGAGTGATGACATGAGGCCCGAACCACCCTCTCACCTGGAAACAGCCCCACCTCCTCCACCTGAGCAGCACGTGGCACGGGGCTGGTGTTCCATTAGGACCCCACAAATAAAACCGCGTGATGAATGGCAAAGCCAAGGGTGCCCCCCAAGCCTCTTGGGCTGGCTTTCCTCAAACTCCACTTCTGATTGTGGGTCAGTCGTACACAAACAAAGCCTTAACAGAAATGTTACCGAGGAAATAATAGCCATTTCCAATGATAATACACAATTTTAGCACTGACGCTTGGCTGATTTAGGTGTTCGGCCAATGTGTCAAGCAGCCTGCCTTCCTTAGGCGGGCCTTTAATGGGTAACTGGCAGGCTCTGGCAGCCTTATTTCTGTTTTAGATTTGGTTTGTCATTGGGTATCCATTACCTGCCATTCATCTTTGATCTCTTTGGACAGGCCTGATCAAAAGATGTCATTTGACCTACTCCACTTGGCAGAAACTTGTATGACTCTCATAAAGGGGCCACCCCAGCTATAAATAAAATGACATTATTATTTTTCTGTCCTATCATGTAGAAGAGACAATTATGATAATGCAGTGTCTGTCATCGGGAGCCCAGCAAATTGCTAGCTCTCACGCAACTGTTTAGCTTTCTTATTTGTTTTTTGTCTGTTTTCCTCCATTTCAAGTTGAAAATAAAGCAGAATTGAAATCCCTAATGTTCTGCCTCCCACTCCGACAGTCTCGGGGCTGCTTCCCATGGCAGTGACGTGCAGGTGTGGCCAGCAGCTTGTGTTTGTCAATGGTAGGTGGTGGCTATGGCTGTGCTGGCAAGGCATGAACAATGGGATCAAGTTTGTCCTTCATTTAATGTTTGGAAAACAAGCTAATCTCTGAAATTAGAACTGAGAGATATTACTGCAAATAGATAAAAATCATGGCAAGGGTTTATTGTGTCCTTAATCAAGTCATAATAAGGGAAAATGCGCTGGAACATTCCCCCGACAGGCAAAATAGAGACAGCTCTGGTGTCATCGCCAGGGAACCCACAGCTTGGGGACACAAGGGTCCAGTTGTTTGTCATCGTCTCCAGCGTGGACCACCACTACGGGCTCCATTTCTAGGAGACTGGCTCTCGATCCTTTTTGGAAATGGAGGTTTCGGAGCTCTGGGGTTTGCTTCCTTCCCAGGTGTTTTAGGCTCCACAGGTATACAGGGGTAGTGTGAAGAGACTACTAACTCAGTAGCCATTCTCTGTTGGTCAGGTGCCCCTGGGGACTAGGGGCAGCACGTTCTCCACCCACCACGTGCTGAGAACCTCCACCCAATTGATGCTCTTGTCTGGAAAGAGAGAAAAACAGGGACACACCGTCTAAGACCCCTGCTGAAATGCTGGCTGTGTCTGCTCAGATTCAGATCATCCTAGAGATAAGGAAGTGACTCCTACAGATGGGCTTCATTTGAAATGAGAGAAAATGAGGTCCCAAACAGAGGAAAGGACTGACCAGAGGCACCACGAGGCGTTCACAACAGAGCTGAGACCAGATTCCATGCCACCTAACTTTTTGGTGGGGCCCACTCGCCATGACAGGCCACCAGCCTGCCGTCCTCCCCAAGGCCGGCCCAGGAGCTCAGTCTTCTGTGAGCCAGTGACCACCGTGCTGTTGGCCCCCAGGGCCTGCCTACAATGCCCAGCTGCCTCTGCAACATGGACTGCCTCGAGCTTTGCTTGGTGTGAAGATGCACACGGTGGTGTTGCCCGCCACCCCTTGCAGACACAATGCCGGAAGGCATCGCTTTGTACGGGGCCCTGGGTTCAGGACTTGGGGGTCCCTATGGTCTCTCAGTGCTGCCATTTACCCACAGGATATGGGCTAACCCACCAGGGTGCGTGATGTAAGAGGGTAGGTGGTAAAAGGACAGAAGGATGAAAGAGAGGGAGTAGATTCGGAATTCCTTGCCTGAAGGAGGAACATG
This sequence comes from Pan paniscus, assembly GCF_029289425.2. Taxonomy (NCBI): domain Eukaryota; kingdom Metazoa; phylum Chordata; class Mammalia; order Primates; family Hominidae; genus Pan; species Pan paniscus. Next base: position 37,282,844 of record NC_073269.2, read on the forward strand.
GCCTCCAGCAGGCGTAGATGGGTGGAGCCATATCTTCTGCAAAAAAAAGGACAAAATACTCTACAGGCGCAGGAACCCAAGCCAGGGCAAGTCAATCCCTGCATGGAATGGAGACATCAGCATTGAGGCTCTCTCAGTATAACATATGACACTCATTTGAGGGAGAACACATTCTCGGCATTGGGAACCATCAAGTCAGCAAGAACAAATATTCCAGATTAGCACAGGGGTCAAGAAAGGCCTGGAAACAGGCCCCGAACTAAGAAATCAAGGTAGGTAAATGAAACGTGCGGATAAAGCATGGTACTTTAGTCATCCAAACTTGCAAAGCATTAAATAGTGTGGCGCAAAGAGCAATGACGGCTCCTAAGACTGTTGCAGGAATATTATTCCCTGAAGACTCAGCTGGGGCATCTCCACTTTCAGGAAGCTGTCGCCAGCTTTCTTTCACCCCCTGGGATGGCCACGGCATCCCTCTCCATGTTCCCATCCTGCTCACGGTCATTTCCATCATGGTACCCACGTCAGAATTACGTGCATCTGAGTCTCATCCTCCACACTCCAACCCCCTTGAGGACTGCCTGTCTTGGTGTCCCTGGCACCTGCCAGCACTGGCTTGAGCAGGTGCTTAATAAACATCTGCTCAAATTGTTTCAACACATACTCCAGTAGCCTGGTGCCCTCGGAGGAATTTGTGATGATGGGAAAATGCATGCAAGTATGTTTTCCTTCCTTGAGTTTGAGCGACATCTCCTTCCCATCCCTGGAACTGTGGGGCCCATTCATTATGTTGTCATGTTGCCCCATCTGCTAAGCCTCCACTCGGTGTCTCAACCTTCTCATGTCTCTCCCCTACTCTGGTCCCAGGTAATGAGCCTCTTTCCTCCAAGCTGCCTCTCAATGGACCAGAAGTGAAGATGAAGAGTCGAGTGACCCAAAGCAAAGAGTGTGGGGCAGATTAGAGGAGAAAAATCACAGTCTTCCTTCATCTTCCTAGGAAGATGAGAGGGTTTGGGGGCCATTCCACATGCATTTCCTTTTCTTTTTGGTGCAGCACCGATCCTGTGCACTGGTGTCCAGGGTGGTCTGCAAGTATCTGCTGCATGGATGAATGGATGAACTCAGGGACCCACTGCTCAGGAGAGAATCCCTTCCACCTTCTTATAGGAGACGCAGTTTCACCAATCTATGACAAGCTGGAGGCCACATTCCTCCTTCAGGCACAGAATTCAGAATGAATGCAGGGAAAGGGGTGGGCAGAGTGCGGGCTCTGTGTGATGCGTAAGTCACAATGTGAAAGGACACTAGGACCTCACAGGCCTAGGTCCATCTTCTGTTCTGTCCTGAGCCACAGCAGGACTTGAGCAAGCTACAAAACCTCTCTACATTTCTGGTTCTTCCCTTTAAAATGAGAATGAAAGTCCTCTCTTTTAAGAATTGTTGTTAATGGAATTATGCACATAAAGCACTTAGCACCGTGCCTGGCATGTGGCAAGCATTCAGTAAAGAACAGTTATTTTGGGGTTACAGAAATCAGAATTTTCCATCAGCAAGGAAGATTCCTGCAGTGACAAGGCCAGGATCTCTAGGGTGACATTTCAGCCCCTCACTGGGCCCCACCCTTGCAGCTGGAAGGATCATGCAATGTCCAGGAAACTCCTGCCTGTGCCATCAGCTCAGCCTCTTGAGACCAGGAAGGGAGGTGGTGCCACCTGGTAAGGTGGCAGCCAAAAGGCCTTCAGCCACCCAAAATTCTCTCTCCATCTCAGGCCAAGGGTTTCACCAGTAGCAAGTCAGACAGACTCTGGGCTAAGCACTGCCCTGTTTTAGATACTCTTATAAAAAGCAGATAAACTTCAAGCAAGTTGGGATGGAGGGGTCTGAAGGCTGAAGGGGGTTATTAATCCACCTAACACTTTGGTTGTGGATTTATTCATCAGCACTTCCCCTATATCCCACTCACCCTCAACAAATCCTTGGACAGATCAAGAGCATTCGTGTCTGGGGAGGTAGGAGAAGCTGGGAAAGAGAGAAACAAAATAGGTGCCAATGTGCTGCTGAGCTCTGGCCTGCCTCCTGTCACAGGACCTTCTTGGGGTGAGTCTCGCCTGTGGCCTCCGACTGCACAGGGTTTGTTCCTTATGGGAAAGAGACGTCTTGGTCCTACGGAGTCCTCCAGTACATGCAGAGATGAAGCAGAGGACAGAAGGTGCTGCACTGTGAAGGGAACTTGCCCCTCTGCCCAGCTCACGGGCTCCATACTGATCAATGCTCAGGGGGCATGGGTGGAACATGAGGACTGGAAGATGAGAATCCCGTTTAGGGTCCATTCACTGTTAGGGTGAGAGATCTTTGAGCAGAGCCACCCCTCTTTATTTTATTTGTTTATTTTTGAGAGAGTCTCTCTCTGTTGCCCAGGCTGGAGTGCAGTGGCACTATCTCAGCTCACTGCAGCCTCCACCTCCCGGGTTCAAGGGACTCTCCTGTCTCAGCCTCCTGAGTAGCTGGGACTGCAGGTGTGCGCCACCACGTCTGGCAAATTTTTGTATTTTTAGTAGAGATGGGGTTTCACCATATTGGTCAGGCTGGTCTCGAACTCCTGACCTCCAGTGATCCGCCCGCCTCAACCTCCCAAAGTGCTCGGATTACAGGTGTGAGCCACTGCACCCGGCCAAGCCACTCCTCTTTAAATCCTGGCTTCTCCATGTCATGGCCTTTGAGTCTCGGTTTCCCCATCTGTAAAACAGGCATGGTGACACCAATGTTTCCCAGGGTTGCTAGGAGAGGAGCACTGGACAAAAAGAGTGTTTTGCAGGCTGCTCTGTGCTGTGCACACCACTGCTGAGAAGAGGCCCATCTTCCCTCCCACGGCTGGAAACTATGAATCAGCAGATGCTGGCTTAGGTCAGAGAAATAAGCACAGAACCACAAAAGAAGGATCTAGAGCTATGCTGTCCATGGGGCTAATGACTGTGTTGTTCATGGGGCTATATATGTTTAAGTTAATTAAAATTAAACAAAATGTAAAGTTCAGATCCTCCATTGCACTCATCACACTTCCGATGGGGTAGTCCTATCGGACGGCTCAGGGCAGCAAATTCCCATCAGAGCAGGACACTCCATTGCTGGCTGGAGGGGACTTCTCCTGTTGCTTCCTGAACCCCTTGGCTTCCTAATGTCCTCTCTCTTCCTCTTTAGAAAAGACACTTTCCTACAGAAACAGTTATTAACCCTTTTGGGGCTTTCAGGGCCCCTTTGGGAAGTTAATCGAAGTCAGTGTTCGCTGAAATCCAGAATCTTTCAGAGTGTGGGAGGAGTTCCACCGGTGGTACAAGAAAATATGAGGTGGTTCACCTTGAATCACACGGTAATAAATTACTCCCTTGTCAGTTCCGTCTTTTTCCCTCTGATTGCTTCAAGGAGAAAGTATCCAGTGGGTGCTATTGGTCTTTAACACCTCCCCAACACTTGCTAATCTCCCTTTTTAAAGAAGAGAGATAAGGCATTAGACTCCGGTAGGAAGGCAAGAGAATTCAGCTAGGATTTAATGACATTGTTTGATTTCACAGCGTTTATTTTTATGGTTATTTTCTCTTTATGGCAAGTGATTCTGGGTCTTCATTTATAGGAGTGACACACTTTCCTTTTAAAAATAAATTTATTTGAGTTAAAACGTGTGTAAATAGTAAGTTCAGGCAGTGCATGTGGTATGCAGAAACGTCAAACAGCATGACAGGTTTGGGACTCAGGATGCCAAACCTGCTTGGGGGCAAGGAACAGTCACAGAGGCTTCCAGAGGAGACTCTGCGGGAAGCCCCAGGTGAGGGCTTTGCTCTGCTACCAGCGTTTGCTGTTAGCATTTCCACACCCGAGATTTGGAAGGGAATTTGTCAGGTTTCTATTAAAACCTCTGAATGTCCAGTTGGAGGAGGTAGTGGTTATTAAACCTCAATGTTCATAAATATGCTAATAAAAATGTAAAATTTGCAGTGAGCCATTATCAATCACAGACAGGATGCTTCACCTTTGAACGATGGCCCCCATGCCTGGCTGCTGACCGGGAGCTGGAAGCCAAGTGTGCACCGCTGGAGGGCAGCGAGGAGTCTGAGCTACACGCCTGCCACGTGCGGATCTGGGCACCTGGCAGGGACCAGGGCGGCCACGCTCCTGGCACTGCGTACCACCTGCCTGTTGGGCTGCGGAAATGGTTCCTGTCCCCACACATATGCCAGTGCCTCTGTGAGGGTGAGGCCCATCCACCTCTCCCAGACACCCAGGAAACAGGCAGCGACATGTGACATGTGAATTCACCCTGAGTTTGGACAGATTGGTGAGAGTCCCCTGAACAACGAAATGCATGGCCGTAGCCATTCAGCAAACGAGAAGGATCCCGGGACTTGAAGGATCCCTGCTCCTTGCCCTAGAAAGGCGCCATCAGAGCCAAGCCTTTCATAGCCAGGCACTACCAGAAGTGGGGTATCATCGAGAAGGGTATGGCACTGAGAGTCCAGGTACCTGCATCCTGGCACCGACACTCACTTACCAGGCTGCAACCTGCAGCACACGATTGGAAGTCTTTGCGCCACAGAATTTCACTTGGAAATCAGGTAATACCTTCATCTCGGGTAATGACGGTGAGCCTTTCTCTCTGCCTGCT